>NC_045157.1:28657361-28699861 GCF_900700415.2 Clupea harengus
ATCGTGTTTTGAACTCGTCATCCCTCATGCTGTGATGCATCCTTATTCAAATCTAATCAGATTCCAGTCTTTCAATTCACAATTAATCAAATGAAAAAAATATGTTGGTAGCATTCCATCAGTCAGCGCTAGATTGGAGGATGATACAATAAAAAGATCATCTATATGCGAAATGCTATCTCATTTATAAGCTACCTATTTCCAGTTGGCCCCAGACAGTATCAAAAATAATGCATAGTCCTCATTGAGTAAACATAGAATGTGTACCTTGCTTCTCCCTTGGCTGAAACATCCATTAAAAGTATATCAGGAAACATTACTGTACAGACAGTATGTATGTTTTTGCATCTGATTTGGTGGAGTTTTGTTCTCTCAGAAAAATAGATTTTTCATTCACTTCTACATAAGACACAACAGCAATGCAGCTATACATGCATTATGTGTGATGTTGGACTTTAGGTCAGTGGGTGAAAAACAAAAACAACTTGTGGAAATGAAAGGGGAATGAACAGTGTTTAAAGGGTAGAACACTCGGTGCAGTTCAAGAGACCGGACTGGTGTAGCCAGAGAAACAAATGTGCTTAATGCTGGTCCAGTTGGTCAAGTTGATCTATAGAATGGGTCAACAGAATTGATGTACATTACCTTTAAAAGCCTCTGAATATATAGCCTGTAGGTCCATCACCAAGCACCACAACTATGCAAACTGACAATTGTGTATTCATGTGGACTATAAGTTGGCCTCAATAACATGCTGTAAATTGTGTCAGAGTGTAGGCTTTGCCTCAGCCAACAAACCAGTTAGTCGTAGGCCTGTTACCCTGCTGACTTCAGTCGTGCATTTAATTTGGGCCTATATTTATTTTCACATATTTATCCCAGTTTTCAAACACCCTGTAATCTAATGCTGGGCCTGTTTGTCTACTTTCCCCGGACTGAAAAACACTGCATTTGGAAAGCATTTAAAATACATAATGTCAAAACGCCTATGCCCAGGAATCTACTAAAGTTAGCATGCTAATCAGCTAGAGCCGCACCATTCTCTCATAATACCACTTTGTACCACAAGCGGCGCTAGTGGCTCACTGTAGCGAAAACCGCAAAGCAAAGTAATGGGCTGTCGTAAACCCACGCTGTCAGGTATGGTGTTATTAATCGCTAAAATTAAAAGTTAAAAGTTTTTTCAAACTACAAAGTGTCAATCCATTTTCAGTTCATTGACTGAATTTACAAATGCGTCTCAAGTAACTATCCTGTAGTTGGTAGCAACAAGTTACTCAGTAGAAGGCTTTAGTGTTTAAATGAGGACCTACAAGGGCAGTTTGCATCGACTAAGTTAGTGTAACATACGAATATTAGTCGATATTGATTGATATTAATGAAGCATAGATATCTATATACCTCATCATTATAAACGTTTTCATGCTACATGACATGTTACCTTCAGCCTCTGCTACTTTGGCCAAACTTTTTGGTTACTTGCGAAGGGAAAGGAGGTATGAATCCCTTTAGCTTGCAAGGCGAGAGTTAGCCAGGTTTACATATACTACCTTTAAAGCATTCATGGAGTGTAATAGATGTACAATTTGCTTTCTGTGGTGATTATGTTTATTTTCAAAGGTTCCAAAATGTATGTCCAAAGAGCCTACGAGCCCAATAGCTTAAAGAGGAAGTCAATGTTACAGTCAGGGCTGTAGTGGAGGGTAATCGCACGTAAACGCCGTTTACGCACCTCTGGAATTTTGGAAATAGCGTTTACGCACCTCTAAATATCGTTTATATAGCAATATAGCAATTGTGTTGTTGTGTTGTGTTGACATTGGAGGTTTCTCCAATGGTTAAAGAACAGGGGAAGTGTTTAATTGCAGCATGGTTTCTTTTTATATTATACTTTTCAGCTGTAACACTCAGGGCCTGCTTCCAGAGGCCTTACATTTTTTTGTAGGTCCTATAGAGGTCCTTTCTTTTGTCTCCCCCTCCACCCCCTTCATTGTTGTGAGGCCTACAAATACTTTTCTTTACTGTTTTCTTGAAATTGAATAAACTACAAACACATTTATTCACTGTCATTGATTTAATATGACTTTAACTGATAAAATAATGGAATATAGCCAGGACAGCCTTACAGAGTCGCAAGAAAGCCGTCACTTGCCAAAAACGCTAAGTACATCATCAGTATACAGAAAATGAAACTGAAGTGATATTCAAATAACTGCCACTAGAGTATGTTGCATGGAGCTTTCACACGGTGCATATGTCCCCCGCCTCTGTCTTTGTGGTTAGGAGCAGCCAGTGATGAATGGCTTCTTTTGTTGCTGTGTCTGGCCCACGTCTGGCCAGTATGTTTCCTTCTCTCTCTCCTCTCTCTCTCTCCTCTCTCTCTCCTCTCTCTCTCTCTCTCTCTCTCTCACTCTCCTCTCTCTACCCTCTCTCTCTCTCACACACCCTCACATGAGGAGGCAGCCTGCTGACCTTGTAGAATTCATTTCAAGGACATGGCTCTATTGATTGACCCGCAGAAAGCAGTCGATAACAAGGTATGGACAAGATTAGCTTGGAGGAGCTCTGGCAAGGCTTCCCGAAACATCTGTAGTCTGCATTACTTTTGATAATTAAACAGTAATGATTGCCAACCCCCAAAGAATCTCTATGGTGAATGGTGCCATAAGATGATACCTCTGTGCCTATACGCATTCTACAATGTTTTTATCACCATTGCATGATGGCTGTATTGCCATTTATTTAAACTGAAATACATTTTTACATTTTGTACACACACAGAGGTGCCAATGATCATAAGTGGCGCTGTGTGAGGCACTGCAGGAGACTATCATTATGAGATGTAATGAATGGTACAGCGCAATTATCATAATATTTCAGGCTTCATCACAACACGAAGCTCAAGCACTAACCACCCTGTTCTTTTTTAAGGACCAACAGGTTTGTATAATTAACATGATTATTAGGAGCAATGAAAACATGCATATGTTTACAGCTCAACTAATTACAGTGCAGCCCGTTTGCCCTTTAATTAGGGTTTTCTGTAATGCTATAAATTGTATCACGTCTTAATATAATTTCACAGGGTTCAAAAGGGCTCTTTTTGATGCACCAACAGGAATCAAAGATACTTTTGAAATGGCACATTTTGTCTGTTTGAAGCAGCTCATTTGTGGCAGAATAAAAAACATCCTCAACTTTCTTAACCTCAAATAAATGCCTACCTTAGAAGCTCACTCGCATAGATTGCTTTGTTTATTTGTTTATTGTTGACTGTTGATTATTTCATACCCATTGCATCAATATGTTGTGTACCAGAGCAACATTGTTGTACGACACTATTCTTTATAAGAACACATCATCTGAGCCCTTTTGGGTTTTAAATACAGGATATGTTTACCATTGTACAGCTAACAGTTGCTTGTAGAGTTGAGGGCTTTAGCCTTTCCAGGACCACCGGGCGTTCGCCTTCTTCTCTGTCTGGAAGAGAGATCTGAGCCACACACCAGCAGCTATATCCCGGCTTCCTTCTCCTCAGACGATCACCATGGATACCTCAGATCTGCCTCTCACTCCACGTGTCAGGCCTTCAAGTCTGTTGTCACCGCTTCAAAGCTAAGCCGTGCCTGTGCAGTTCGCTTTGAGTTTGCATTGTCAGCCACCTCTAAACGTCTCTCTCTGGCATCGCGACAGCCCCTCCATTGGCACCGACGTTTAGGAGAGAGGGACTTGTGCAATTGAAGTCGTCTATGCTCCGAGACCTGACGGCAGTGACGCTTCTAGCTCCCCCACCCATCTCACCAACACAAATTGCGTGCAGACTGGTGTTAGATTATCCCTAACAATTTTGCACAAATCAGCAAAAAAAATGCAATAATATGTCTGTGAAACTATACATTCACGGTATCATGAATGAATTGTATTTGGTAGCATTTGTGACTGATTTTACTAATTGCATTAGTGCCGTACCAAATGAGAGTTGAGCTGTTTGATAGATTCCCCCGCTCCCCCAACCTCCTGCTTCCAGTAGGGAGACCTGAGGTCAACCTACCCCCCGCCCCCCCTCCCCATGCCATACTTCTGAGTGGGAGGCTTTCCCAGGCCTGTCTAGCTCACAAACTAGTATCAGGGCACTCCGACAAGGTTAATTGACCTACACAGTGACATGATGACTGATAGAAAACCGATCATGCAAATGTCCCCATTCCTTTTTTGTGTGTGCAGGTGCCCCATGTCACCTTCGGCAAGGTGCTGCTCTGGGTGGCTGCACCATGTCGGCCACCCCTAGAGCTGCAGCTGCCTGACCGTTTTGAGGAGTCACACTATGAGTCATTATTAGTCATTTCTTTGAGGTCAAGCACTCTCTCCGACGTTTAATGATGCGTATCCTTAACAAGGGAAGGAGATACACCCTGTGGATTTGACCAGTCAGTGAACATTTGTGGGTTGTCAAAACTGAGATGGACCATTCTGTTACAGGTATGTAATGCACAACCCATACGACCAGAATTTCTTTTCATTAAAATTTGTATTCTTTTTGTTTCTTTTGGGTTGTTGGGACAAAGGGCAAAAATAAATGAAAGCTTTCAAAAGCTACATACTGAAGGGTGCAGCGCAGATAATTCAGAGGAATACACAAAAATGTTAATGTTTTGGGCCCAAGGCAGTATTGCCTCCTCATCTCCTTTCTATGTGAAAGCGTCCAGCAGAGATGAAATAGAAATTGGCCCACATTATGAGAACGTCCTCAATCCCTCTTAGCTAAAGCAGCGCTAATGTAGGCTGGCTACCACCGTGACGCTGCTCAGGCTAGTTGCTTTTTATGACACTCTTCCAGAGCACGGCTTGAATTGATAGCGCACACTTTTTAACTTCTAGCCAATGTCTTGTCTTGTGGCATCTTGGGAGCCATAAAGGTTTTGCCCCAGAGCAAATCCTTTGAAAAATCAGTCTCCGCACCACGCAAACCTACACCTGCTCTTAGATCTCCCTAAATGATTCTAGCTCCAGGCCAGCTATTGTTCCCTTTGATTTCCATGGGAGGGGATGTTCTAATTTCCCAACGGAGATGGAATTTTTCTTTTCTCTCTTTTTTCCCCCCGTTCTTTTTCAGTTATTCTGAAGTTGAGGTCCTTTTGCTGTTGATTACATATATATATCTGCAGCTCATCGCTCACACCTCGCTTTCAGTCCACTGAGAAGAGCACCGCAAATGCAGCGAGCCAAGAGCACTCCATCCTCTTCTAGAGCATTCCGGGACCAGGCCGCGCACTATTAGCAGTTCTCGCACACTTGTCCCATTCAGGCAAATGAGGCGGTGGGCACAGACGGTGCCGGCCATGCCAGGGCGCCCACAAAGGAATCATTGATCCGGGATACAAATACAGCCTAGCAACGGAAGAGATAAAGTGAAACAGCCACCTCTTTTTTTCTTTGAGCTTGCGTTACACTCCCACGTTTCTTGTTGAACTTTAAAGCATATAATAACTTCTTGGAGGAAAAAGGGATAATTTGAAGGGGGGCTTGGCAAATGAGCTTTTAAATCACTCAGGACTGGATGAAATGGAGTGTGGGGACGCAGCAGAATGGTAATTGGTGTGGGTGGGGTGGGTAGGTTGCATCCCTGTGCAGGCCTTCTGCTGGGTACTGAATGGAACACCCACTCATGGAACATAAATTAGTGGAGTCTTTGTGTTTCAACTACTTATTTTTGCATGCAGAAATGTTCTGAAACGCAAACTGTAATATTTAAATGACTCTTACAGTGATACCACTAAGAAGCAGAATTGTATAAAGATCAGGTGCTCAAGCTTCAGCCTCAGATGGACCAGACCTCCATGTCTCCTTTGACATGTCAGTCACTGCTCATGGAAATTATATGTTTCACGTACTTAACATCTTGCTCATCCACTGTGAGAACCCAAAGAGACATACTCCATGTATCTCACACTCACACTCACACACACACACACACACACACACACACACACACACACACACACACACACACACACACACAGAGCCAGAGACTCATGAGAGTCACGTTTGCCTGCCAAGATCTTGCAGTCATCGCACGTTAGGCTTTAGATCATTCCATGAATATATAATTATACGGCTGCGATTCTCACGGTCATTTTATTTTTATGATGTTTGTCACCTCATTCCGACTGCTGCTCCTGCCTCGTAATGCTATTAAGCACGTTCTTGTCTCTCTAATGCAGTGCTATCGACTGTGGCAGAAGCATGAAATCCAGATATTTATTACGGTCGTTATGTGATGTCACATATTTCTGCTTTGCTAAGGCATGTGGCAGAGACAACATGGCTATTAATTGCAGTGCACATACAATAAACACGTACGATTAGACTCAGCTTACAGTTACATACTGTTTACATACTCATGCTATTCTGTTTGGCGAATTTATGTACATTTGTAGATATGCTTTCCTATGTCTCTTTGCCCTATTTTGTCAGCCGGAGACAATTTAGGACAGATTTTATGTAGGACATCTTTATCTAAAGTACTTATTACCAAATGTCCATAAATCTAGGTGAGCTCTGTAATTGGATTTATACCAGAGGCAAAGTAACCACGGTAACCCCAGGGGAGGGAGACCTGTCCCTCCAGTCCGGTGCTTGGCACATTATTTCAGAAGTGTTTGCTATTTATCAAACACATCCAGGAGGAAGCTGACATAACCTCACCGCGAAGCGAGTCATAAAAATACACTTCAAAAACTGATAGAGAGGGGTTTTTGTCTTCCACACAGTCTCTTGATAAATCAGGAAGTCCCTAGGCCCCCTAAAATCAATTTTGAGGTGTTGTTGCTTTGGTACATGTATGTTGTTTTTGCTGATGCTCAGCGTCTAACATCCACATTTCCTAATCCCTGGTGATCACTATGTGGTTGAGGTCGGATTATTCACTTGAGTTGTTGTTTTAAAAAAAAGTTGGGGAAGACGATAGAAGGCTCGATGAAGGCCAGTGTGAATAGAACCATCAGGATGTAAACACCACGTCTCTGGTGACCTGAGTCTCGAGGCCCATGGCTGTCACCCGGAGGAGGAGTGTTCTGTTCGATTTTAGAGATGTGTAATAGAGCTGCATCTCATCTGTGTCTGTGGACACCCCTCATGACAACTGGCATATGCTTAGATCAACATTTGGACATGGTTGTTATTCCAGATGACAAAAAGCTTCTATAAAGTTTTACATCAGGTTTTAAAAGACAGAGTTATGTTTTCATGTAGTTTTCAACAACTGAATTGAATAGTTCATTGTATTCCTGATTTCAATCCCACATATATATAATACAATGAACGACCAAAGTCAGCTCTTATGGTATGACATTTGAACACTGAAATTCATAACATAAGGTTATGCCAGCAGGAATGTATGCTAAGCTAGGTGTTTTGACCCATGCCATCCAAGTTGACATAAGACAACCTCTACCAGATGTAGTCAGCCTTTATAAATGTTAATGTATACATATACACTGTTGTCATGAATATTTAAAAAATTGTGTTGTTGCTGTATTACGACTGTGCCTAGCCACCCAAACAGAAAAGTTGTACTTGTGTGCAGACATGGATATATGAAGTGGTTAGACCTGCATAATGAGGAGCCCAAGATCCTTGACTGTCAGATCTTAATACTGGAGTGGAGAGGTGTTTACGTCTCTTCTCTGCCTGAGAGAGGCTAGCAGGATCACAGAGGGTGTTAATCAGCTACCCTCTGGGTCAAGTAGGCTGCACCTTGAAAGGTTTTCCCTGACGCTTGGCAATAGGACCGTATTCATGACACTCTGGATGAATAGACCAGACAAAGGGACACGGCAGAAGAGGACTGAATCATAGATGAACCCAATTATCATCTCTGAGCCATTAACAATGTTCTATCCAAGTGTGCTGTTCAGGGCTGTGGGTGTCATCCGTTTCACTGCTTCCTCCTTTATCCCAACAAAATAAAAAGATAAGATAAAATGAAATGTGGCCATGCGTCAAATTAAATTTGAACATGTTTGAATATGATTTCATTGGCTGGGATTGTTTGTTGGATTGGACAAATGTAATAGCCACAGCGATTTGGGGAAGAGTTTGGATATCATTGTCTTTTTAATATCCTGACTTCTTTCTACCCCAGAGAATCGATTTTAGGGTTGCGTGGGACGAAAACACAGTGCTCAGAAGAATGGAAAAAGTGGAGGATGCTGTAGGAATGAAGGGTTTTCTTGACAGGGTCTTTAATCATAGCCTAGCCAGTGCAGAACAGTTTGGCTCGGCCACTCCTGGCTCAAATAAGAGGCCCTGACCTGAGCTATAGTGGTATAGTTCACAGCAAATTGAAGCCATAAATGGATCCATTTTATGGGCCCATGTTGGGCTGTTCTGGGGTAATGAAGACAAAGGCATCTGTCACCATTACAACCCACTGAGTAATTAATTCAGCTCCATGAAAAGGGACCAGTGGGTTGAATTCTATATTCATATGTTTAAAATTACTGTTCACACACACAGCAAATTCTTCTTGTTAAACACAGTTGAACAGCAACTTCATGTTTTCAACTTAATTATTCTAGTTTGAATGTGAATTTACTTTTGTCTGGTGAGTAGACACTCACATTATTCATTATTCTTAGTATTTCACAATACTAAGCTTGTATTCTTTGTACAAGTGTAAAACCTAATCCTGTTTGAATGAAAACTGGTGTAAGGTACCAGACCTTATCTGGGCCTTAACCACTCTCTGTGTTTTGCCTGTCACCTGTTTAGATTCATACATTTAGACCTGCCGTTTACCTACTGTGGTTATCTTGAAAAGCTGGATTGAGAGCTTTAGAGTTTGCAGACAGTGCTCCCAGACAAGAGCTGTGGCCAAGCTGTCTCCCGCCTGTCAGAATCCCCAGTTGAGGGGGAGCAGAGCTCACAAGCCCCGGTGACATCACTCTTTCATAATGCAGGAGAGGGTCAGATGAGTTCCTGTGTCCAATATTTACACGGCACTCCAAAGGAATTAACACAAACATTTGCTCACCAGGGCCCCAGGATTCTCCAGCGCAACAACTGTTTGGAAGAATCATTAAAGGGGGCCATTGAAGGTGAGGGTAAGCAGTGTGTAATATTAGCCTCTGAATGAATGGTAATGAAGTACTGAGTTTAATTTGGTCGGCTGCCGTAAGTGAATATTGTGCTTTGTGCTGAGAGCAAAAACTAGAAACTCATCACCCATAGAGTTTTTTGGTGCGTGTTTTAGATATAATATTCTGCAAATTAGCTAGAGGTCTGTTGCTATTGTTTCTGCTGTAGTGTCTATCCTAATATTTGTTGGCAAACAGAGGTGTTGTGCAGCAGGTTCTGTCGGCTCATATTTTATTGAAAGCGTGCAAGGTTTTGAAAAGGCCTGCGATTTCCCCGGGAACAACTCAGCCCGAGCAGACTCTGCGAGCTGATCTTTTTACATCTCCCCAGTAAGTAAACAGATCTGTCAGCAGAGGATTCACGAGTGAGTGTGTGCATCTGAGTGACTACACACACACACACACACACACACACACACACACACACACACACGCACACACACTCAGACACATGCACACACACACACAGAGGCACTCTACTGTAGGTGTCATAAGGGAACACGGGAGACCAGGCTGGAGGGTTGAGGCTGGAACCAGTCTGTGGCGTCTGTCTCACACAGAAGACGGTGCGGTGCGGCGCGGTGCGGTGTGGTGTGGTGCGGTGCGGTGCGGTGTGGTGACACATCGCTGAGGAACTGTCACACAGGCTGCAGATCACGGCTACACTGGGCTGGGGTCAGCAGAGCCTGTCACGCCTATTGATGAATCCTCTCCCGTGCCTCCCAGCAACAGGAGTCTTCTGGCATCAGAATGCAGCAGGGGGGAGAACCTTGTCAGGGGCCATCTTGATCTGCTTTAAGCAGAGGAGCCGAGACCAGGACAGACACTTCTAAAATTATACAAGAAAATAAACAAACAAAAACAAAAAAATGAAGTGGGAAAGACTGTAGGGCTCAGCTGCTGAGAATCATGCAGGCTGGCTTGTGTTAGTACATAGGAATGTGCAAACCACACATTGTTTTTGAGTTAGCTGTAATAGAATTAGACCCTGAAGTCATAATGAGTCATGTTAACCCACTCTGAGAAGACATCTCTACACCATATGCAACAGTTGCTGTGAAATGGCCATAAATAAATGATTTCATTCTGAAGGAGTACTTTAAGAGGGTGTAGTATGGTGGCCCTCTTAGCAACTCTGCATTGCTGTTTGCAAACAGTTGGCTCTCCGTGACATTTGGAGAAATCAGCTTTTTTTCCATGGCTTTCACACTATCCCTGTGTTGATAGGGTCCTCCGTGGAAGCCAACTTTAGTGCCATCATAATGAATCACCCAAACAAAAGCCCATTTTATGGCCGGGGATTCATGTCACCGCGTTGCTCCCTCTACAGCATAATCATCATACCTCTCACTGTGTTATTGTTACCATGTAGCCCTGTGGCTAATGGACAGTAGCAAAGCAAATCTACTCTACTCTGGGAGCTAATAGAAAGAACTAACCAAAGGAAAGTGCAGTAATGATACAAGGGACCATCAGCTGAACACATCCAATTATGCAGTGGCTTGTGGAAGCGCACCATTTGTGCTGCGTGATAATAGCTGAACTTGTACAAACACGACCCGAGTTTCCTGTCAGGCAGATGACATTTCAAATGACCGTATTTTTTTCACACAACACACAGCACTCTAGGTAGGAAGGGAAGGCCTACTCTTTATCAAGGCTCTGAGCTAAAGCAATTTATTTGTGCCCCATGGGTTCAATATTTAGCAGTGTTTGTGCCATCCAAACCATTTCCTTTAATCAGACTTGCACATGCTCTGACCTTCCTCAAGAGATATCACTGCTATGACAGCATTATCATGTTAAGTAGCAGAGTGCCACGCCAGGTCCACACTGAAAACGGCTCCCTCACTCTCCAGTTATTGACCCTTTTTTTTTGCCTTCTCTGATTCAGCTTCTCTTACCTCTCTTACCCTTTCTAAAGTAACGTAAAAAAAAGTTTGCTTAAAAAAGAGTTTTTTTTTCCAATTTTAAGGTTCTGAAAAATTATTATTTGGCATATTTTGCAGCAAAATAACATTTATGTATGTAAATGTCAGTGTTATGTATGTGCTACATACCTTTCCATGATAAAGTATGTGATAAAACAGTGGAGGTTAGCCTCTTTATGAGTCTTGCTTTTCATGAATGAATCTTTTTGTGATTGATTCAATGCCTATTTTGCCACACGGATTTACAGATGCAGTGCTTCAGACAGCCAGACAATATCACATTGATCATAACAGCACTCTGGCCACAGCACATCTTTTTCTAATGCTGTAGAGGCTCAGGATTTAGCAAGCTATCCCAGCTCATGCCATGGGCCCCTCAGGCCAGAGAACTCATTATTTCCAGGATGTGCCCCCATAATGCCATTGCAGTGGCTGTTTACTGTTCTCGAGATGTAACCTCATGTCTCTCTGATTCTTTTTCCCCGTCTCTTCTTGTACTCCTGTACACTTCCTCACAGTGTAATCTTTGTTCTCCTGCTACAACCCCCCCCCCCCCCCCTCCAACCGCTCTGTCGGAAGAACAAGCCCTCTTGCCGACAAAGAAGGGGAAAAACACAGAGCCACTGTAGAGTGCTACATTTAAAAACACTATTTGAACAAAAAATGACAGAGAAGCTGGAGCAGCAGCCATTAGTGTGAGAAATGGGCAATAGTGAGTGTTGTGCGCGGCAGATGGAGAAGCAGCAGGTGCCGCGGTGTGATGGGACCTCCACTCGCATCATGAGCGTTCCGGAATGATGCCGCCTGACAGGGAGGGGAATTAATGTGTCGGCAAGTATACTTTCTATCCATTAGCAAATCCTTCATTTACAAACACTCTGACTGTACATTTGGCTTTTCCTCTTTTGACACAGGCGGGAGAACGAAGAGAGGAAAAGGTCACAAGGCTAGCTAGTCCACCTCCATGGCTTAACCCACTGATGGGACCACAAAGGACTGGATCCCTCTCTCTCTCTCTCTCTCTCTCTCTCTCTCTCTCTCTCTCTCTGTCTCTCTCTCTCTCTCTCTCTCTGTCTCTCTCGCTATGTCTCTCTCTCTCTCTGTCTCTCTCTCTCTTTTTTTTCAGCCTGGAAATTTCATGCATAAGTAATCCTGATGCAGATGTCTGGAATCCATCAGAATGAGCACACTACCCAGAGCTCACAGGGGGAATTAGTGCCGATGAATAGAATTTTCTCTACCAAATTACTGAAGAAAAACACACAAGGGCCGTGCGTCAAGCCTGATAACGCACCTTCTTAGCAGCCGCTCCCCCGCCTCTGCCCTGCTGCTGGGTGCAGTGGGACCATCTGCCTCCCTCGCCCTGAGAACACACAGAGGAACCATCCCATTACAACCCATTACAGCACTGCCCCTGCTCAGGCACAAGTTCCTTAAGGAAATGAACATGGCCTGGAAGTCCATATCAGGCTCGCTGGTCATTACTCATTGCAGGGAGAGCCTGTGGATCCTTCCCACATTTCAGTAGTTCAGCTATGGAAGAGCTGAATCCACTGTTGTGTTTCAAAAAGTACATTTCCACACAACCATTGTCTGTTTTGGGGGGGGGGGGGAACATTGGAAAAAAGACATTCTCTTGTGTCTCTAAAAAGCTGCCATCTTTTCACACTCAATTCAAACTCTGAGATGGGATGTGAGCACTCGCTCGCTCGGTGTGGATCAGCTCTTTTGAGTCAACTCCAATCCTTTAAAGGAAGTCGGCGAGAAACTGTACGCTTCTGCTCCAGACTCACACAGCCTGACTGCCTCCACATAGAGCCCAGATTAGCGTTGGCTCTTCAGTGTCTAATACTGAGGAACCTCTCTGCATGTAATGGCCAACCCTGAGTGTGGCCCGCGCATGACCGCGTTCCCTTCACACCGAAGCTCTCAGTTGCACATCTCTGTAATATTGCCTGCTTTAACAGATGGGCGGCTTATTTAATACAGCGTTCATTTAATGAACCAAAGCACTGAGGTGCGTCGGCGCCTTAGTGAAGAGAACTCATCAGTAGCATCGTCTGACTTCTTTGACATTTGAAGGGAGTGCTCACATCGCTCCTGAGAATGCTCAGGGGGATGATATCACATCAGCTTCACCCTTCTTCAAAGCTTCAATGCTCAGATGGATTTGCATGTAAGTGGTATGATCTGTAGAATCTATGTTGCATTCATAACATGGTTGATTAGAACCTCGCTTCGTGATGCTTTGGATTCCACTGTGGGATTTTTAAATATTTTTTAAAACTAATGACCAGCAGGTAACGTGATCTGATCTAAATGACTGACTCACATGAGGTAGAAGTAGAACGTAGAAGTAGAAACCAATAGCAATTCTGACAATATGATAGATGATGAGTACAATTTAGCTCTAGTTCTTTATAGTTTTGAGATTCTTAGGGGAAAAATGAAAATCTTCAACTGTTGAAAACATGATATGGCACCCCAGATGATTTGTATTTATTATCTAAAGCAGTTAGTTGTATTAAATATGAATTATAATTTCTGTTCATTAGTGTAATCTTACATTAATGAAATTATGGAGTTAAATGATTCATTTAATGAAATCAGGAGAATGCTAGCAGGTTACTTGTGAAGACGGATAACATGTTCCCATGTTAGACTGGTTATGCACTTTTCTGCCTATCAGAGAGATGGTATATTCAGAAGCTAATTACGCTGTCCATGAGGGCAGTGTACAATGACTCCCAGGGGGGAGGGATTCTAGGCCTCACATCATTTAAAGATAGCCACCATTTCTGCTATTTTTTAATTGAACTGCTAAAAAAACTTAATAGCTTCCACCCAAGCATTCAGCCAGTCAGAGATAACAGAGCACATTAACTTTCAGTAATTATTTCACCATTTAAACTCTCAGGGTGAAACACCCTGTGTCTTTAAAAAAAAAGAATGCCTAAAGCTGGTGTTGAAGACTGCATTCAAATCAGCATAATGGACAAAAATGTGCATGAGAAATGAGCTACGTGTATTAATCAATGCTAATTTCTCAAGATGATCCACTGTAATTGACGGTATTGAACAGAATGGGGAGGGGACATGTCAGTGGAGATTGCCTGGGGAGTGATGTATATCTTATGACAGGCACGTTTTCACCGAGACAACTGGCAAAGATCTTTTTTTTTTTTTGCCCACGTGTTTGTCTTTAAATCAAATTTCTGCCCAAGCAGCCAGCTAACTGATTTCATTGAGATGAATGCATGAAATGAAGGAGTCTATAAACTGTAAGTGATCACATGGGATTGAAAAGCCTTTATTGCAAGCAGGGGAAAGTACTTTTAATCTTGCTATTGTGTTTAGTAAGCCTTTGACATAAAAAAAAAACTAAGCCAGTATTGCATAGTGATTTATTTCTTTAATTTAAATATCTGTGTGACACTTGATAGGGACCTGAGATGAATGACATCCAAAGCATTGCTCTTTAAATAGGTCTCAGGAAAACAATCCTGCCACAATAAAAACGTCCCCCGCAATATATTCTTAAGTCATTAACAGTGCTTGGAAATGATCTTATTATATTGTTATAGTCATGGTCTGGGATGTTTTTGAATGGAGTTAGAATAAATAATCATGGATGATTGAACAAGATGTACGTGTAACACCGCATAACCTTTCCTGTCTAAAGCCTCAATGTCAGAAAAGGAATGTAGAGACGTTCTGTGTGCTGACTGTCAAGTGGCTCTGATAAGGATTGATTAAGAGCATTGATTTATGGTAAATAATTGAAATCGTTTGTGTGTTATTTATGTGTTGTCTGCCCACCGTCCTAGAGCTGCAAAGCCAGATGTTGACAAAGGATGATGTCATTCCAGTGGGGAGAGAGAGAGAGAGAGAGAGAGAGAGAGAGAGAGAGAGAGGGGGTCTGAGCAGCAGGAGGAGAGACTGGGCCTGGAGGGATTGGCTCAAATCAATGCAATGTTTACAGCTCTATCCGTTCCCACATGAAATACCACCTGGGAATCACATCAACCAAGTCTGGGCTTTGCTGACACTTTCACCCCAACCCCCTCACTTAATCTTTTTCACTGTTCAGGAGAGAAATCTTATGAGAGTTGCCAGCTTTTCTTTTATCACACTATTTTGTCTTTGTGATGGTCACGCTGCGTCTGAATGCTAAACCTCCATGGCCAGTCTGTGTTGATGACGGGCTGGAGGGCCTGGGAAGAGCCAGTGTTGTTATTGAGCAACACTCTGCCTCACAGATCACTTGTTTGTTCTCGGGTTCACCTCGCCCCTAGTGGCTTGCACCAGTCTGCATGGGTAAAATGGCTGACCTTGCAAAACCCTTCCAGAATCCTCTTACCACCTGATCTACGGGCCCTGCGCCAATCTGGTGGGATTCTCACATTCATCCCCCCTGTTGAATGTGGTCTGCCTCAATGAACACATTCTCTGTATTTCTCTCCCTCTTCAATCCCTGATAGTTTTATGTATTTGCATACTTTGTACTTATACCCAGTGAGAGTGGGAGGAAAATAGTACTAATGAAGGGTCCATACTAAATCAGTTTTGTATGCTCATTAGGTTATGATGAAATTTTAATGTTGTTTTATATCAAAAATGTGATGGGCCCATTTGCAAAGAACCTAGCTTCTTTAAAGTTCCCTTGTCTTGATAAAGTGGCAGGCTTTGCACACCTGCAAGAATCTCTGCATGCATAATAAGTGTGCTCAAAGCATTGATCAAGTCTAATTGAGGTGAAAATCCTGTTTCAGTGTGACAGAAATGAAAACTGCATTGTCGACATCTATCTTAGAAACAACGGAAAAAAAACATGATCTTATTTTTAAAAGTGGTAATTGAAGAACTGAATGAATAGATTTGCAGACATAAATACTGAATAGTTCTCTGAATTTTCCATTGAACAGCTCTTCAACAGCATACTTCAGAAGATACTGTAGACCCACATGTGCTACAAAGTTGATCAGATCCACAAAGTAGGGTCTTTAAAGGGTGGGTATATTTTCCTCTGTAATTTTATGGTTCACTTGATCTGCCATGGCAGTTTCCAGGAAGGAGAAAACATAGACATTGACAGGCAGAGCGGACTGGGAGAAAAGGAAATTCATACCTTTAGACAGACAAACAACAGTGTCTATTGAGTCTGGAGGCAGGGGGAGACAAGAACAATGGGAAGGCTTCACTGGAACACCTATGGAGTGAAGGGCCAGACAATGGAGACGGGGGCACACATGAATTGTTAATTGGCCCTTTCAGAGACAAGGCTTCCTCTCATCCCACTGAGACCACATGGGCACACACACACACACACACACACACACACACACACACACACACTCCCGTCCTTGTCAGGGAGCTGTCAAGTGTGGCATTGGATGACCCCCACCTTTGCGTGCGTTTGCTCTTTCATTAGCGAGATCAATATTCGCCCATAATGAGTTCTTTTGCGTCAAAGTACAGGGAGTGCCTCGGCTGGAGAAAATCAACAGCTAATGTGCTCTCTGGCCGCTCCCGTGTGAAGGCTCAGCACTTCCCACCACACCCGCCGCAGCATGCAAATGGCCCCGGCCGGCACCTACCTTGAGGACGCCTTTCAGCCGACGTGGCGTGGGGTGATTGATGCCGTCACCTCCGTCACTGCCTCTCCTCAGCACCGCGGCGGGAGTGTCACGGGAGGAAACGTGGGGATGTGGGAACTCAGAGCAGACGAGGGAGCAAATGTTGAAGATGATGGGGGGGGGGCGAGGGGTAGTGTGGGTGGCGGCGGGCTGGATGGCTGGATGGCTGGATGGGAGAGGGAAGGGATGGGGAAGAGGAGGGGCACAGCCCACATAATGTACTCAATAAATCAAAGATACTGGGCAGAGGGTTGTGCGTGGCATGAAGAATCGTGAGGAATAATGCACATCTGCTATCTCTCTCATTTGCTGAGGAACAGTCATCCGTTTGGGGAGGCTCTCTTATGTTCCAATAAGTTTGTCATTTAGTTGAAAAACAAGCAGGCACAGGCACTTAACAGAAATCTATGACAATATTTTTTGTTTGAGGAATCGAATTTCCATAGTGTATTCATACATCAACCTTGACAGGCTAAACAGGGGGAAAAATCCGCTTATCAATGCAGGATTTCTTCCTTCATTACTTACAGTCATCCACCTCCTCAGCCCACAAGGAGTGGACTTGCCTCTCACAGAAAAGCCTAACTCTCTAGCTGCCCTTCACTTCTACAGGTAGGCAGGCCCTTCATAGAGTTATGGTGTGTGTAGAATAGATCAAAACTGAAGACGTTTTGATGAATGTATTCCTTGATGTTATTAACATGACATTATGCAGTGGGGGTATAACAGCAGACATAATAACAACCAAGACAATGCTATGGATGCTATTCAGAGTCAGCCCAATCCAGACAGCACTGAGGGAGTCTAGAATCGTGATATCACCTGGTTTGGACTCTGGATGACGCCATTGTTCATACTCCATTTGAGGTGCTCAAGAGCTTCAGTGGCTGCTGGAGCACCGTGAGGAGTCTGTCTGGTCATATGATCCAGCACTCAATACTGCCTCCCGCCAGCCGGCCGTCTGCAGGGAGGGAATCCTCCAATAATGCTTTAAAGCACTTCCCCTGGTGGGTGAGTCACACTGTGCTCAGTAATCAATTCTCATCACTGTGGCTCCGCCGCCTGTCTCTCTGGCCACGAGGACTCGGCTCGCGGCACAACCAGGAGAACAGATGGAGCAGCTAGTTCGGATTTATCGTTGCATTACCGACTTCTAGTGGCTCCCCAGCAACGCCGTCCGATTCTGCTCGAAGCACGCACACACACGGCCACCAGGCGAACCCCTCTCTCGTGCCGCAAGCTCACAAAGTGAGGAATGTCCAAACACCGGTGGGGGCCATGTCAGTGTGTTGGCCTCGCATGCTGTTGTACGTTTGACCCCACCTCAAAGCTGTGGGCTGTTATTGTTTTTTTTGGGCTAGATGCAATCCTTCTGTTCAGATACTGTATACAGTTTTTAAATAATGATATATGAACCAAAAAGTGAGTTCACAAAGAATTATAAATTCAGTGTGCTAGTTTTGCCTGTTTCATAATGCCTCCGATGATGCAGCTGAACCCACTGAACTGCTGTAGCCTACATATATGCAAATTGAGGTAAACTGTAATGATGAAATATCGATTAAGAAAAAGAACACACATACTTAACACAAATTCATGCCTCCTGGCTGATTAAATGGAGCATGCATAATATGGTCCTGAAGGAGTCAGTTTTGGAGATAACTTCTCTTTTCACCAACACGTCCATTCTCTCACACAGCGAGATGTTAGCATGGGCTCATGCGTTTCTATTGTGTTTGGCTGGTTTCTGTGTAGCGGGCAGACATGTCTGAACTGGGAATGAGGGGCAAGGCGGCGCAGGCCAACGCTCCCTGAATAATATGCGCATTGACACTGGGATAATGGGACTCTCAGGCCATTCAGCGCGACTCATGTACCCTGACCTCTCCACATGGCCCTGCCTGTTGGCAGTGGACAGGTCTGTTGACCCGGCATGCGCTGATAAATACCACCGGGTGCCAGCATGGAGGGGGCATCCCTCCCCTAACCAGCCCCCGCCACTCACCCTCCCACCCCCCCACTCTCCCCTCCCCTCCAAGCAAACACAATACCATCCCCCACACTGCCCACCCTTCTGGATGCAGTCTGGATTCGCTGACAGACCCATCCGTCAGGCTTCCTCTCGGCCTGGCATCTTGGGCGGAACCTGGGGGATAAGAGCGGCAGCGTGGAGAGGCACCAGAGGCAGCTGTGATGACAGGCCAGGCACAGAGCAATTAGCCCGCACTATCTGTGGCACAGTGGCCCCACTCTGCTCGTCGGGCTGGCCGGTAATTGTGCCATTTTGGCCTGGTACCCCACGGAGCATCTCAGTGTGTGTGTGTGAGGGAGGACGAGACGAGACGAGCATGCTGGTTCAGGAGATGTTTAGGCTCTTAACTATTAAACAGGGCATACAACATTTAGAGTATGCTTCTCTTTCAAGTCAGAAGAAGTGTTATTGGAGGTTAAGTTGTCAAGAGCAGTGTCTATTAAAGAGAAGTTAAACGGCCCTGGGACATTTCTTTTGCTAGATTCTTTTTAGATAAAAGGAAGAATTTGACTGGAAGATTTAAGGAATCTCTACAGTTTTACATAAACAATTCTCCAAAAAGATTGCGCAGCTCTATGTAGGCTAATCTCTATTTCAGGGAGCTGCAGCTGGGATACACTACTGAAGCCTCAGTGTTCACAGAAATCATTGGGGTTTTTACTGTACCTTTTTACTTTACATAATTTGACGGATCTGTGGTGTTTTTCCCCCATGAAAATACTTATTCCGATTAACACAACAGAGGTTAGTAATTGCAATAGTGTTGTTTGAAAGTGGAGTGTGCCGGTATAGAGTGTTGATATCAATGTGCTGACACAATTTCGACCATTTTCAGTTGCGAAACTCAGGTTAAATCCAACCATTTTTGTGCATGCTAATTCTCTTACTCCACTTATGCCAGTCTCAAGGAGGCATCATGAACAGCATTTGAAGCCATTCCCCACCCAAAGAGCCCTCCTGCTGCCGGGAGCCTCCCACTGTGTGAGCTATCTGGCTGGGCATCACACCGGCGGTTGGATGCAGGAGGGATCCCCGGAGGTGAGCTAATAGATTCCTACCTGCGTTTCTCCAGGAGTCGGAGGAGTGCATTGCTCTCCAGGAGGGCTCGTGGGGGCCACACACAAGTCCTAATGAATAAAAGAGAAGACGGAGATAGATTTGTATATGAAAACCAAAACCAAACGTGGAGGCTGTCAATTCCACTCACCCAAGGGGACGCCACTGCAAAGCCATCTTTTATTCATTCTAATTAGTGCGGAACTAAATTAACTTCCCTCATCATTTCCACAGTGAGACACACATCAGTAATATGGGCACACACTCCCACCCATCCTCACGGACACACACACACACACACACACACACACACACACACACACACACACACACAGACACAAACCCCTGTATATGAATATGCTGACAAATTGAGACAAAAGACAAAGCTGAATCGTGGCAATATCTGAGAGAGAGGGAGAGAGAAATGAAGAAGAAAAAAAAACCCAGTGGATTAATTAATTCTGAAACATTTGGGTGGTAAAAAAAAAATGTCCAGATCATCAAGTGCAATTACCTAATCAGAGTATTAATAGCTTCCAGAATCAAATCAGCCTTTGATTCATCTCCGTGCCATCCATCAGCTTGTCCAGGTGGACGACCCCCTCACATGGGGGGAGGGGGTGTTTAAATGTCAGGCCTGCTCTGTCACACTGAGTGGATGGAACCCTAATGAGTCTGCCACAGAGAGGGACAACTGAGATCAATACGAGGCCCATCTCCATGCTGCCTGTCCTCAGAGCAGTCCGGCTCCATCTCCGGCCATTCCACTGTCTCAGCACCGACCGGCAGCAAGTACCTCCTGCGGTCCACTGTCTACATCTGCGTGGGCTTCCTGTACGGCCCTCAGAGGAAACCTGGGAGGAGGACAAAGGAAGCCGTTGAGGAGACAAGTGTGCCGTAATGGTCCGATTTGCTGCTGGGTTTTATTGCTCAGAGTGCCATCTTCTCGGTGCCTGTGCACAGAGGCCGAGGGAGACAGACGAAAGGGCTCGGGTCATTAGCCACCTCACATTAGAAATGACTCATCAGTTGCCATTAATCTTGTACAGATATGGCCTGCCATCCTGCCAACATTTTATGGGTGGACATTTAGAGACAGAAGGAGCTCTATCAACACTGGTCAGAGCCTGAAAGGCTGATTAGTATGTTTGAAAGAACACGGATGTGACTGATCAGGGTGGAGCATGGCGGATACACCAACACCCTTCCCCTTTCTCTCGCAAAGAAGATTTTATTATTTCTTTAAGGGCCCCCGCCAAGATGAGATTGTTTCAGCGTAGCTGTAACTCCGAGCGGTGGCCGTCAGGAACCGGAGTGTTTCTTTTGAGCTGATAAGATTCCCTCCTGCTAAATGTCAAGGCAGTGATAGGCGTAGGTGGGGTGGGGATGGCCATAGATCCCTAGACGACTCCGAGCAGCCGTCTGGTGTGCTTTCCTCAATTATGCTCCATCATTTAGGGCCTCTGCCGCGCCCCGGCTGCCATCAGCGCCTGGACCTGGCCCAATAAGCACCGGGGCTCAGATGGCTTTATCAGCGCGGGCTCTTGGGAGGGGGCCGTAATGGATGTGCAGAGACTCTTAAGGGCTTTCAGTCTTTGGTCCCCCACCCCTCCCTAAAAACAACACACATCAGTCAGTCATCCAGCTGGGCTTTACTGCCGTCAGGTCCACCCACAGTCATCGTGTGAAAAGGCCCCCTCAGGACAGCCTTGCTTTAAGCAATGCGGTCCAAAAGCTCCTCATCAGTTTAGTGGTCAGCGTAGGGATGAAGACACATAATGTGTTCTTGAGGTACGGCAAGGAATGGAATCTGTTTAAGTAGGCTAACTTTTTCACAGAAGCAGAAGGTGTTTCACTGGTACTGGACATTATCACAGTCGTTTGTGTGAGGAGTCTGAAGTGTGGAGTTTGCCCCAGTGCTTTTCCTAGAAGTGATAAGGAAAATGTTGCTGATTATGCAACTAAACTGGGTTCTGTTGATGGAGCTCATCTCCACATGCCTGTTTTCTGACGCAGTGCCACTGGGTCCATGAGAATCATCTTGTCCCGTTAGACTCTAATTAACTCTTGGAAATGATGGGCTGTAGGCGTGCAGCCCTCACTCACTAAAATAAAAGTGTTTCTCTCAGCAGTGAAAGAGAGTGCAAAAGAACCTCTCCTCTCTCCTCTCTCCTCTCTCCTCTCTCCTCTCCTTGCCCCTCTCCCTTGTGCAAGCCTTGGTTTATGTTATTTCCCCAACTTATTCAGACTGATTTGAATAAAGTGCCCGAAATGACATGAATTATTGATTAAAGTTTGAAATTTAGGAGACAAGCAAATGAATCATCCCCTACAGTGAGCTAGGGTGTTATCTATTAATTAACCATGGACTTGTGTTTTGCTTACAGATCACTATGCCGGAAAAATGTGCTTGGTGCTCTTTTGCATGCTTTTCAGTATCTGATGAACAGCACCTGTGAGAGTAAAGAGGGGTGAGTGAAAAACAACCTAATTAGCTCTTAATATATTTATAAATGAAAAATATGAAACATTGTTTTTTTCAACAATAAATATTTGGTGCTGAAATTCGGCATTATTTATATTATTTAAAACCAATACTTGAAATACATGAACGTTTTATTTCCCAGGTAGCAGCAGAGTTCACATAATGCCCTAATAATAGAGGTTGTTGTTGTTGTCATAGATTTCCATGTTAGCTCTGGACATCTGGTGTTGTGGTCAAACGGATACTCTGGTAGCGCTCGGGCGCTTGACATTTCAGCACTACAGGTCATCCATACATACATTTTTATGAGACTATTAAAAGAAAACACATGCATATTCATGAATTTATGTAATTCATGTTCATGTGCTGTTAAAATATACCACAGCAATGTTGCGCACATAATAAAAGCTTTTCACAATAGAGCATTCACATCTAGTTATGAAGCAGCTCAGGACTTCATCATGGGGCCATGAAAGAATAACACTCCAGAAGGGCTCTGGCTTCTCCTTATGTGCCTGTGTGTGCGAGTGTGTGTTTCCTCCTTCTGTGGATGTGTGCACGTACACGTGAGTGTGTTTTCTCCTTGTGTGGATGTGAATACATTTGTGTGTCTATTTCTTACTTGTGTGGATGTGTATGTACATGTGAGTGTGTATTTCTTACTTGTGTGGATGTGTAAACGTACATGTGAGTGTGTATTTCTTACTTGTGTGGATGTGTAAACGTACATGTGAGTGCGTGTTTCCTCCTTGTGTGGATGTGTAAACGTACATGTGAGTGTGTATTTCCTGTTTGTGTGGATGTGTAAACGTACATGTGAGTGTGTATTTCCTCCTTGTGTGGATGTGTATATGTACATGTGAGTGCGTGTTTCTTACTCGTGTGGATGTGGATACATATGTGTGTCTATTTCTTACTCGTGTGGATGTACATGTGAGTGTGTATTTCCTGTTTGTGTGGATGTGTAAACGTACATGTGAGTGTGTATTTCCTCCTTGTGTGGATGTGTATATGTACATGTGAGTGCGTGTTTCTTACTCGTGTGGATGTGGATACATATGTGTGTCTATTTCTTACTCGTGTGGATGTACATGTGAGTGTGTATTTCCTGTTTGTGTGGATGTGTAAACGTACATGTGAGTGTGTATTTCCTGTTTGTGTGGATGTGTATGTACATGTGAGTGTGTATTTCCTGTTTGTGTGGATGTGTATACGTACATGTGAGTGGAGTTTGTGTGGTTATGAATGTGCCTTTGGTGTATACTTTCACATGGATGTGTGTGGTTATGTATATAAATCTTTGGGTGTGTGTCTCTGTGTGTATGTCTGAATGTGTGTGCCATCGTCTGAGTGTGTGTGTGTGTGTGTGTGTGTGTGTGTGTGTGTGTGTGTGTGTGTGTGTGTGTGCAGTGCCAGTGCACTCCGGTGGCCTGTAATCTTCTCCTCTCTCATCATGAGGTGAGTCAGAGGCAGTGGGCAGGAGAGAGGGCATCTTTTAAGTTCAGAGAACACAAAGACGTCGGCCGCAAACTTTACTTCCTGTAGCTTTTTGAACACTGCAGGATGAAAGAGCACGGTCACTGACTCCAGACGCCATGCTTGTTCAAACAAGAGCATAAGAGGATGGTGGTATCACAGAATCATTCTAGTTAAAAGAAAAAACACAGACACATACACATACACACACACACACACACACACACACACACACACACACACACACACACACACATACACACACACATACACACACATACACATACACACACACACACACACACACACACACATACAAATTAATGAAGAGGACAAAATTGGCTTCTGACTCTCGAGGCAAGAAAAACCTATTATGCCACACCTGGATGAAATCTCACACAATTTGTTCTGTGCAATTAATATTCTACTTCAGTTACAGTTCCCTTTGGTTTTATAGTGGGGGTAGTTGTGCTCCTCCTTGGAAGAACTCTGAGATCCATAACCTTTCCCATTTTCCTGTCAAGCATGAACAAGTGTGCAGCTTTTCAAAACCAAATGCACAGTTTGTAGTAGGGCACGAAATAGCATGCCACTGCAAAAGCTCCCCTCACACAACAGTGGCTCATTTGCGGAGATGAAAGTTTTTGCAGTTTACTCCCTGTTGGGGCAAGGGAAAGTCTGCTGAAGTGTGGGCTTAGCTTTCTTTGCATCCCCCCTGCACCGGGAGAGATGAGCAGGTTTTTCCCATAATGAATTAACAGAGTCGTTTTATAAAGCAATTAACTCGCAACAGAAAGTGCACACCACCCATACGGCTGGGCCCTGGATGGACAGACCTCATTAGTCGCCGGTTCTCTAATGACCGCGCCTCTTTGCTGCCACTCACTGGGCCCGGCGAGAGACCCCTCCAGCCCCCATACGCCTTGTTCCGCAATCCTCCAGCCAATCAGTGGCGGGTTTGGGGGGCTTATGTCTTCCCAGGCCGCGGGTAAAGCTTGCCAAGCCGCTCTTAGCGATTTGCGGCTGCACTGGACCAGTTCCCACTAATAGCGGGCGGCAATTCCCAGCGTCCTCCCCGCTCCAGCAAGAAGCCCACTGCTGGGACTGAGCCGAAGCATGACAAATTAGGACCGACGAAAACACAAATATCCAGAGAAGTTTGTAAATGTTGCTGGACAGTAGAACTGATTGACTGGCTATTTAAAGTTTTCACAATGAGTTCCTGGCATGAGGGAGGAAGCTACAGGGCTCTTGGTTATTGTGCTCATTTCCATTAGGAAGTAAAGTCATTGTTCTATCCCATTCTTGATGAGTTCTTCTTTTATGGAGATTCTTTCATCCACCAGTAGACCCGCTTTTGTCCCTCTTTTGTGAGGAGCTCATTGGGAGAAACCAAAGGACGGTTTACCACTACATAGGCAAACTCATGGCTGGCACTGATTAGAACAAAATGATTGAAAAATGTTACATTTAAATCCAGATATATGAAAATACTGATGACTTGTTATGAAAACCTTAAACTCTGTAAACGTTTGCCAAGGGGATGGAAGACATACAGTATATTTTCTTTTTTTACATATTTTTTTTCAGTGCGTTTCACATCCTCTGGTCCTCTGTGCTCAGATACGATTCTGTCTTTGATCTCATAATACACCAAATTCCTCTGATATTTACACGGAACATGGTTCTCGCATGGGGCCCATAACCAACACTCCATAATGCATGGCCGAGAAAACATCAGAAGTATCGTATCTTCGTACTGTATATTCAAGGGGGATTACTTCATAGTATCTAAAAACAACTCACAGCACTGGTTAAATAAAATAACATACAATATATAATGTACTTCATTGTACATGTAAGACACTGACCTAAAAAATAAAGGTTCTTGTTTCAATATCCTGCTTGTGAGAAGATATGAGGACAATATTCTTATCTTTAATTGAAGGCTACCTCACAATCACACCTGCAATAGCTTGTGTCAGAAGCTCTTATCTAATCATTGATTGGCTCACAGAAAAACAGAGTTGGAATAAGTTGTAATCTTGTTTTGGGAAAATGAATCACATTACTGATATAGAAGGTGGTGGAAAAATGATGACACATATATTCAAGCCTAAATCCTATTTCTCCCCATCTAATCCATTGGAGTTGGGTGGGTGGGTTGCTTGTTTTTAGCCTCGCTGTTTGTTGCCTGCATCGGTGTCTTCAATTTATTCAAAGTCTACGACTTAATTTCCCATGGCCATCGATTTCGAGCTTTGCCACAAGGCAATGTAAAAGCCTATTGATTCACACTTTTGCTCCGTGCTTTGCCCCCCTTCTCCCATGAGTCACTCCAAATGTGGTGTGTGTGTGTGTGTGTGTGTGTGTGTGTGTGGGAGTGCGGGGAGGAATGGGAAAGTACAGCACGGTGCACTGAAGTCTGTGGTCTACCCCACCTCCAAAGACTTCGGGAATGGAAATGAGCAGCTCCATCTTTGAGCTCGGATGCACTCCAAGTTCAGCGCCATGAAAATGAAGTCGTCTTCATTGGTTAGCACAGGGCCACGGAAGTTGATGATGAAGTTGGGAAACTTGACTTGCGGATCAGATATGCCCACAAGGGTTTGGCCATCCTAAAATATTTCTGCATGGGCTTGCCAGTAGTGCCTCTATATGGTTCATTTTGTTTTTCTACTATAGTCTTCCATCCGGTGAATAACAACACATTCCCCGCTCTTCACAGTTGGAGCCAAGAGGAGAGCTGCTGTTCTCTATAATCGTTTGATAACGGGATGATTATGTGGGGCTGAAACGCGCTGGACTGAATAATTCTCCTCCACTTGGTCTGCCCACATGCTGACACACGAGCTGCCGTCGGAGTGCGGCACAGGTACGTGTCCGTTTGATAAAGAGCTTATCACGCCGCCTCCAGAGCTACACCCATTCTGACCTTCACAGCGGGCTAATTGCCTCTCAACGCCGTCCGCAGACTTTGATAGGCAGAGTGAAATGCGCACGGCCATCTCTCTACAATTAAAACACTTAACCTTGCCACCCTCTCCACACACAAAGAGTTTCCTGGCTTTGGGCCTCTCGATGGGTTCTCCACCAGTCTGGGCTGTGAACGAGCGGAGAGATCCGGCAGACCCATGCACCTCAGGAAGAGAACACTTTACCCTCCTCTCTGATCAACTATTGGGTTTGGGAGTTCAACATTCCTCCGTGATTGTTTGGACAAATGAATACACTGGCTGAAGACCCAATTGTGTAAACCACAGTATGTTGTCTGCATTGTTAACTGTGATAGATGTGTTTTAGCACCACACTGTAGAACTAATGAAAAGTAACCGCCACATCAAACACGCTCTAATGATTTGCACATTGTGCCTAGAAAACTTTATTGAACATTACTGAATGGGCGATGCCAAAAATAGGTCTGTTTTTAGCCTGCATTTCCATATTAGGAGTGTTTTGTCTTTGATCACCATAAGTGCCCCACATATTGTACATGTAAGCACCCATTATCAGTTCAATATATCGAGTTGTCAAATGATTTTATCTGTAGGGCTGCATAAATGTCCAGGAACAGATTTACGCCCGGCTACTATTATGACATGTTTTTGCCACTGACTCATGTCACATTTCAACCCATCTCAGGAAAGAAAATCTCAGGGATGAAAAGCAGTAATCTTATGTTGTCCTTATTTTCGCAAGAACACACAATTGACCACCGATCAACCCAGCCAGAATGTTCTGATGTGCCGTTGTTTGAGAATCTCCGCAGGTGGTGGAGGAATAAACAACAAGCCAAGTCCCATCAGGCACAGCGGCCCGAGCACATTACGAAATGAAACGACTTCAATCACATCATGTAGAGATAGCATCCCACTGAACCCTCCTGCTCAATTCAAATGGAATTAAACAAGACATTATTTCATGTCTGCTAACGACTTGTACAAAAGAAAACAAATGTCACCATGTTAATTAGGAGCTGTCCTTTTTTTTGAAGGAGGACTAATGATCAAAGTCGATCGAGAAAAGCAATGCTATCAGAGTGACTGCTGAGGATATGTATCCTCCAAAGTTAAATTATTAAGTCTCACCTCGGGCGGTTGTCTGTTTATGCTAGCACAAAGTGTTCATCCATTAGCAGCCACTCCTGGCAAATTTGGTTACTCAATGAGCTTGTCAATTTTATTATTTTATTGAGTGTGTGCTCTTGGTGTGTGCTTGTTCGTGGTCAGGTTAGAGAAGCCCGTGGCTAAGGACGGTCCAAATCACAAACATAACTGGTCTCCAGATGTTTAGTGTTATCTTGGTGTTGTCAGAGTACTCTGTGCGCATCTTCATGTAGTTATCATTTCATGATGTTAATACATCATCACTGTACTGTTGTTGTGATTGTATTTCTTACGCTACCAGCAAACATATGCTTCATTTGCATATTCAATGGCTTCATGAGATGCCTCTAAAATATTGAATATACCCCAATGAGAAAAAATCTGCGTGGCCTGATGTACTGCTAATGGATTCCATAGACATCATAAAAATATGGCAGTTTTGTGCCACACAGACTTTATTGTAGGACTTCTCAGAATGCTGCAGATGGTTTCACTGAATTGAATGGGCCACCCCAAGCAGAAGCCACGAAACGGCGACAAAGTCATAAAAAGGAACATATTTTGGAGAAACATATTTTGGAGAAATATCTTGTATCTTTTTGGCAAGTAACCATATAATAAGCGGGATAATGTATAGTCAGGGTCTTGTATCCTGAAGGTATTTATTTTTCAAAAATGACCAGCTGACTAAACATTATCCCTTACTTATTTGTTCAGACCCCAACATTTCATTAAGTTTGTTGTGATAATTAGCTTGACTTCCCATTCAAGACCTTTTCAATCGTCTTTTTGTATTTGTGTACTAAAAGACTCGATTTTCTCCCAAGCACAAAGCACATGGAGCTTTCTGCGGTGCTCATTTTTAATGATAATGAAACCTGTCTGTGGAGGGTTGGCCAGAACAGCGACTGCAGAATTAAACATCAGTGAAATGGGCCGGCCTCTCGCTGTCTCCTGCACACATTGGTTGGTATTCAGTGGAAGGCTTGTGCTCGCTCCCTGAGGTGTCTCTGGCAGACAAAACATTTGGCCTGCCTCTCTTTCCCCCTCCATTCCCCGCCGTGCGTCTGATTTGGGGACATATTCTCCAATGTTTTCATTTTTTTCTTTGTCTGGGAATGTTTTGAACACACAAAATAGAACAATATCATTTGATAAAACATGATAGATTGTGATTATGTCGTTATGTAGTTACTCTTGTGTTACATGCAAATGGATTGTAGATGATTGCAAATCATACTTAATTTGGGTTTTTTTTGGCTATAAATCTAACATGTTAATTACATATAGTTAAAAATGTGACATACAATGTAGGTCAAATACTTTGGTGAGTTAATTAACCAAAGCTAAAATATAGATGTCTGCACATCCTCGACAAGATCCCATTGGATAGAAGGCAGCATTTACAAACTGATCTTAGTAACTGTTACTATAGTTCATCAATGATATTACAGTAAAATCAATGACTACACTGATTGCACACTAATTACTGACCCTGACGTTGTTAGCGCAATAGCAGTGCATTCTTACCTTAAAAACATCATGGATCCCTGATATCGAAGGTTAATAGATTATGTTAGGCATTTTCCTCTTTCTGAAATGAGGTGTGGTCCGTCCATCTGACACCATCACCCCCTCCCTCCCTGCCTCTCCCTCTCTCTCTCTCTCTCTCTCTCTCCCTCTCTCTCTCTCTCTCTCTCTCTCTCTCTCTCTCTCTCTCTCTGGGTGACTTCGCCAGTAAGGGACTTCACACACTGAATAATTTAGCAGTCCTCTAATCCCTTCTCTCTGTGAGAGACACCTCTTCGTCTACCACTATTGCCCCTGCATGTCCACCCCACTACATTATATATGACCGGGTTTTTCTCAGAGCCATCGAGCCACCGGATTTCCTAAATGCCCCCACCAGGATCTGGGTCGCCCGAGCGGTGGCAGGTGGCGGGTTTCGATAAGTGGCATGTGCTAAACCAGGTTTGAAACGTTTGATGAATTAGCAGTGGTGACTTTACAGTGATGTGTTTCCTCCCAAAGTCTCGGAGAGTGATGTTTATCTACCGCAGAAGAAAGAGAGAAAGATTCTAGTGTAATTTCCTGCCAGACTTTTGCGGAGGTTGCGGTGAAATAAAGCTGAAAGCGTTTTGAGATTGGGAGGTGCTGAGAGAGTGGCGCGTGTGGGCCGGGCGGAGACCGTTGGAACAGCTGGGCTTCAGGAAGCCACTCGGCATGGGCACGGCGCGCGCACCTGACCGGCAGGAAATGAAAGCCTCACCTAGGCCAGGACTCACCTGCTCTCAGCCATGCTTCAGCCCTCCCCCCACCTCTCTCTCCCGCTCTCTCTCTCCCGTTCCCCTCCTCCACATCCTACCAAACGCCTCTGCAGCGCTACCCACCTGCGGCCATCCCACCGCGCGCTCTACCTCGACACAGCCGCTAACGACGGGGCCCGCTGTGCGTGCTGTCAGCTCAGCAGTTTGTGCTCGGTGGCAGCGGGCCGACAAGTTCATCCCGCCCTTCCATCACTTTAAAAAGGGCTGGGGTGCGGAGAGGAGAGGAGCTATGGGCTGAGTGCTCAGTGCATGTGTGTGTGTGTTTGTGTGTGTGTGTGTGTGTGTGTGTGTTTGTGTGTGTGTGTGTGTGTGTGTGTGTGTGTGTGTCTGTGTCTGTGTCTGTCTTTGTGTGTGTGTGTGTGTGTGTGTGTGTGTGTGTGTGTGTGCGTGCGTGCGTGCGTGCGTGCGCGTGTGTGTGTGTGTGTTTGTGTGTGTGAGGGAGGTGGCCGGTGCCAGCTCAAGGGCCCAGGCAGACGTGGTGTCCGGCACCAGAACAGCGCCATGCTCCCCGCCGCTGACTCAGACTGTTGGGCCAGCTGAAGAGAGGCACGGAGCGGCTCAGGACTGGAGCCTCCCTTTTGGACACCATCAGGCCCGGGTTATTCTGGTCACAACAAGAGTGTGAGGCACACCAACTGCCCGCTGGTACATGCAGTACAGTATGTACTCTATTTGAGACCGGACTGAAACAAAGGTTTGTTTTAGTGTATCCTATGAATCTCATTTGAACTTGGTTGTTAATAAACGATTCAAAATCATGGATTCACCTCCTGTATTGCTTTGTTTTAATGGTATGTATCCTTTTTACCTGCAGTTGTAATGTGTATGGAGGTATACTCTAATGCTACATTAAGCTCATTTGTGGTAGCCGGGTGTCTGCCGTGATAGGCTAGGGTTTCACCGCTCTGCAACACTAGCACCTCAGTTTTATGAGCTTCTTTCCAGGCAATAAGTCACATCCTCCTTAAATCTGGCCTACACAACTGGATGAAGGCCATAATGGTGATGAGCATGTATCCATCACAAAGCTCTATCACCCATTAACTCTTTGTGTCTTATTATAAAAAGCTGAATTTAATGTCACTGTGACATATTTATCCTAGACCAATGCTGTTTTAAACATGATACATGAGACACCTCAAGTTTAGCTTTAGAAACAATCTTTATGTCTCTATTAGTCACACTTCCATACATGTACATACATTGGAGAAAAGAATAATTCATATAAAATATGATATGGGAATTGACAGAAACATAGCCAGTTTTTGACAATGTGCTCCTCGTGATGTGGCTTCTGAGCCAAAGTTTCTCCAGAAATGTCACTTTGTTTGATTGACCTTAAACAACACAACCCATCTGGACTCAGCATGAGATAAGGTGCCGCCCACTGTGGAAGGGCTTCAGGTAGTTATGTGTTATCAGAAGACTCCTCTCCAAAGCCCCCGCAAGCCGCTGTCTGTTTGACCCGGAGACGGGACAGAAGAAAGCCTTTCTGCGCCGTGCAGACAGAAAGAGTGGTGCGCACGGAGAGAGCAGAGGAGGCGAGCAGAGGTCATCTTTGTAGAGAACATTGGGGCCCTTCTGCCAAACAAGAGCACCAGGCAAGGTCATTCCAGGCGGTCTGTCAGAGGGAAGGAGAGGGGACGGAGAGAGCGGGGAGAGAAAGACGAGGAGGAGGGAGGCACCAAAATAGCTCCAATTAAGATCAGTCATCAGATAAGATAAACAATGGTGTGGGGCTCAGATAAGTAAACAGCAGCTGATGCACTGCCTATGGAATTAATGCACCGGGCCCGGGGGAGCCTGATGGTTACCATAGTGACAGTGTCCGTCAAACCCCCCCCCCCCCCCCCCCCCCCGGTGATGGTGGCGTTTGGGCGACTGGGGTCCGGTGGAAATCTTGTTCAACACTGAGGGCCCATGATCGATGGGGGAAGTTTGCAGGGAGACATCTAAATGCTGCTCCCTCAGGCCTACTCTGTCTGTTGCCACTGGATACTAATGCTGTTTCTGCTCCAGGCAAGGACAGCAGGGCAGATCGAAACCCTCCTCTTCTTTGTACTGCATTTCTCCCTCCTTGTTTCCCTCTCTCCCTCTCTCTTTCTCTCTCTCTCCCTCTCTCTCTCTCTCTCTCTCTCCCTCTCTCTCTCTCTTTCTCTCTCCCGTTTGGCAGAACATTCTGAATAAAAAAGTAAATAGATGACGCCAATGTTTAAGCTTAGTTGGTTAAACCGTTCTTCTGCTATGCATTAAATATGCCCCTATTTGATCTAATGTTAAGGGTGTGAGATGGCTGGCTTATCTTGTATCGTGTGCTACTGTGTAATGTACTCTGATTCAGCCCATAAAATATTAACCATAGCGCCTATGCGTTCAAAGTGTTAGCTTAATGGGCAATTATGCCTCATGTTGCTGAAAGCTGCATTGATTGGAAGAGGGTTTCGCTTTGGATCACCTCCCTGTTCATCACTGAGGCCTGAGACAGTGGGTCCGTGTCCCCCAAACAGTGGCCGTCATTGAGAGGCGGCCCATTATTCCCTGGCTCCACTGCGTGGCTACTGGCACGCCACGGCTCTCTGGGTGGGAAGTGCTTTGACCATCTGAGCACCATGGGAATCCATTCTTGGCACTCTCCCATTGCGCTCCCTCACACACACACACACACACACACACAAGCACACACACACAAGCACACACCACACACACACACACACACACACACACACACACACACACACACACACACACACACACACACGCGCACACACACACACACACACACACACACACACACACACACACACACACACACACACACACACTGCCTTCACTCCATGCCATGGTGTGTGTGTGCGTGTAGAACTTCCTCACCTTGAGAGGTGTTACATTTCACACAGTCACAAAACACCCTCTGCCATGGCGCTCAAAAGTCACTTGCACGTTTTTTCAAGGATCATACTCCGCGAAGGAGAATCATTCTGTGCTCTTTGCAATGAGCTTGGAACAGACCCTGAACATCAGAGAAAGGCATCACTCTGCTCTCTCTCAATCTTGAGCCTCACCAGCAGTGGGAGGACCTCAAGGAGGACCTCACCTTCTCTCTCCTGCTGCCTGCTTGGCACATTATTTGACAATAGTAAATCCACATCAAATGCAGTGAGCAAATGATTCCCCACTGTGAGAAGATTAACCCTTAAACAGGTGATGCAATTTAACAGATCTTGATGCCTTCACCAGTTCATATCTGTGCTAAAAGTCATGTGCTAAAAGTCCTACTTATATACGTATATATATGTCTATATTTTAAATAATATATATACTGTATATAAAATCATAAAATGTTTATCTTATGTACAGTATGTTCAGTTCACATTCTTTTCACTTTATCTCGATTGACTGAGAGTTCATTTTCTTGTACTGTACTGTAAAAATGACTAATACATATTAATAGTAATACTACATGACTAATACAACATTGATTCTATTGCCCTAGTGACCGAGACTTGACCTCACGCAATGACCGTTTTACTTCTGATTTCACATCAATCAATCAATCCCACTTACTTCAGTGACAGTGCTAAATCACCACAAGAAATTTGGTTTTACCATATTGCATGTCTCTTAATTGCTCTGTTGACACTTGCATGAGACAGCTGCATACATTGACTAAAGTGCTGTATGTACTGAGCATGTATAGCCTACTCAAAGTGTATACTTTACATGTTCCATGTCTGCGATGCTACTATGCAGATGCTGCACTCATAAAGAGGGCTGACTTTAATTGAATTAGCATAGGCTCTCACGGGGCCGGCTCAAACTAAAACATTGTTTTACTGCGGACCACCGACTGCCGCAAATCTGGATCGTATCCACAGGGAGTTCCGAAACAACAATCCCAAATGTCAAGCAGCCGCATTCCGGTGTGTCCTCGGAAAAACAACATGACACACTGATTTCCCCCCAGGCCAGCCTTGTAGATGCACTGGAGGCCAGGGGCCTCTCTCCCTCTTCACTCGCACAAACAGCCTGTGAACTTCCCCACTTCAACATTCCTCAACTTCCTTCACCCACCCCCACCCCCACAACGGTTTACTTTACATCGTTTTATACTAAATTTCTCTTTAAATTCGGGATGTTATGAGTGAATGTAAACGTAAGAGTGAGTTTTTGCGTTAGCGTCTGCGTGCACTGAATGTTTCTCCCCTGTTTGGCTGCTCACTGAGAGGAGTTACGTGCCTCGATGTAGCGAAGCGGCACATATTACTGGTATAGTGACTTCACTTGGTGATGGTGTTATGATTTTTACACATATTCTCTGCACTGACTATCGACTGCACACACAAGGAGACTTAGAAGCTGGAGCGGGCTGGAAATTAAGACGAATGAAGTCGCCCCCTGGTGAAATGAAACATTAGAGTCGATACATTCAGCTATGACCGAACGCCTGCCCGGGGTTATTGCCTTTCTGAAGAGGGCAAAAATAGAGCTGTAGCAGAACCAAAGAAGGAAAGCAAAACAAAAGCTGGACATTTATTGGGACTCTTTTCAAGGCCCACGCCACGGCCCCATTCACAGTGCCACACTAGCCCTGCGGTCCCCTCACCATGTTTCCCCTCCATGCTGTCCCATCCTCATCATTCCGGTCTGTTTTATTGCATCAGCAGCCTCCTTTATGTCCCCACACTATGCCACACACAACGCACACACAACACACACACAACACACACACAACACACACACAACACACACACACACACAACACACACACAACACACACACAACACACACACTATGCCACACACAACACACACACAACCTCGCTCTACAAAGAACTCAGGAGCCTCTGAAGACTTTTCTCTGGAAGAGCTCAGCTTGACTCAGACACATTTCTTCTGCACACTGTTGTGACACAGCCGGGCTGCACTCCCTAATGCCTTTGCCTTCTGCCACCAGTTTTTCGGAGTAGACGCGGCCCTAGGAGTCCCGGCGATAACTCCCACGTCCCACACACTTCACACTTGTCTTGATTTGTTTGTAACATGCTTACAAATGTTGCTTTCCGACGGAGGGCTGGCATGCTTCAGGGATAATGAGCCGTGTACTGCAGGCCATTAGAAAGTAAGCGATTCCACGGGAAGCCACCGAAACTCTGACGTCTCGCTGTCAGTTTGATAAATATACAAGGGACAGATCCCCTCGGATGGAACATCTCTCTCCGCTAGGTTGGGGAATCGATGTCTACTGAATTCTGTTTACATGAGCACAGGGAATTGCATCCACCACTTTGCTGGACATTGTGTCGGACCCACGAGGCCCAGGGATGCATAATAAAATGATCTCTGAAAGAGAAATGCACGACGGAGTGGGCTTTGACAAGCTCATTCCTTTGACAAGGCAGGATATCGGGAGACACATTTTTTTTTGTTTCCCACTGCTAAGCTTGCCCTTGACTCCCTTCAAAAGCTGATTTGTTTAGGTCACCTCTGTGAAACTCAACAGACATTAAAGAAAACTTCCCACCAAGCCTTGTTTTTAAGTCTCGTTATGTGCAGCTCATTTCACACGAATTCGAGGATGGGCTCCTTTGAAAAGGGGGGATTCATGGTCTACTGAATAGCACGTTCTAAAAAGAATATATTAATGGTGTCAGCCCAAGCTTGCCTTTTTATGTTGCACTAAGAAGGCTGAACAGCATGAGTTGCGTCTTACACACTTCCACTGTTTTTTTATTATGAAAAACACTTCATTTTCAATGAGGAAACATATCAGACTATAGATGACTATGACCCTTAGTGGCCCACAGTGCTGTCATTGATCTCCACAGGGAATGCACTCCAAGAACACATCATATTGTCTAACTGAGAGAGGGCTAGCAAAAGGAGGCCACGTGAGTCAGACTGCAGTTTTAGGCATAGAATTGCAATGGATAGAAATCCCTCTCCAGCTTTCCAGAGTTTCATATTATTAGTGAAACCACAATTTATTTGTAGATGTGATACAGTATCGGCAATAGCCGTGAAATAGTCTGTTAAATATAGTATGCTCTCAGACAAAGCATAGCGTAAAGCATGGGACCCTATTTTGGGAGCAATAATAGATGGCAATGTCATGGGCATTCAGTCTTCAGTCTTCTCAAATTTGGAGACTGAAAGAGTCAGTGCATACAAAAGTAATCAACTCTGGGCACTGTGTCAGGCCCAACCCAAAATAGTAGCGTACTGCATTCATATCCACAGATGGAACAAGAATGACAAGGCGCTGGCGGTGTCGATGGCGATGAGATACTGAGATGTCTTTACTCGGACAGGAGGAGGAAGCAATTGGGAGAATAGGTAGAGGCACAGATAGATTATTAGCAGTAGGCTACTAGGCTACACTCAAATATTCATGAATGTATTTTTTTCCCCTTCATTTTGAAAATGGTTTGCAGCCAGGCCCTGAAGGTCCACCACTGGCATTACCTTATATGATCACATATTTTCAAAATGTTAATTAAAAGTGGTGTTACAAGGATGCCATCTTGGGGTGGGCCTTTGGATATATAGGGTCGGCAACACAAAATAAATTCTACATTATCAGATAATGTTGAAAACCTGTCTGCCAAAGTGTGGGCTACAATTGCAACTTGGCAACACACTCGCGCTTGAAACTAAAACAATCTAATTTGTAAACAGTTAAGGGGTTCTGGGGGAATCACCTCTGAAGAAAAGAAATATACTGTTATAGCATTTAATCACACACACATGGCATTCTGAGATGAAAAGGGACCACAGAAATGCTTGGTTTAGCTGCTGAATCCATATTTCTCTCAACTAACAGCCTACAACTAAATAAGATTATTATCAAAGCAATAGCACTACAAGACGAGATAAATACTCTAGATGCTGTATTTGTCAACATCAGCAAATTGTAGTTAGGGTGAACAGAAGTGATTAGGATTAGGATACTTAACCTATTCATTAATGTTCCAAACCCAGAGAAGGCTTTGGCTGTGCATGTTTCCGATAGATAACGGAATATAGATTATAGATTATAGATTACAATTTGATTGTCTGGTCGCCATGATTTGTCTGTCAATCAAATTGAGAGTTTCTTTACACTGGCACAACTGAGAATGTGGTGATGGCTTTGAGGGGGGATCTCAGACTGAAGTTTACAACCAACACAACCATAGACATTAGAAGACCAGCCATAGCTCAACCAGGAATAAGGTTGATTTCCTCAAAACCTGGTAATAAAATCATATTTTAGCAGATCATTATAACTCCAAACCAAATAGCTGCAACTCTTAATTATTTGTATTCAATTTCCCTGTCCAAAATCTATCTGTCTACATATATCTAATCAACCTACTGCTAAGTATACAGACAGTGCCATACTGCAGAAACAGAGATTGCACCCTGACTCAATGCTCCTTGTGCAATCAGAAACCATTAGTCATCCATGAAGAAAGGTTTCAAACACTGAAAAGAAGTCAAAACAGGGCATAAACACACACATTCATGTTTTGGGACATACATTGATTGAAATTCCTTGACTGCTGCCCAAATGTCAGCTTTGGAGAGTAACTTGTTATGTTATGACTGAGGTTCAGCCTACAAATAAGCCATGCTTTCATATGAACCTCACCTTGTTGCTCACCTCACAGCTGAAGATTTCAATCAATTCATGTATATTGTTATAGTAGTCTGTGCCATTTCTATTTAGCAGTAGCTGTAGCTGTTTCTGGCTTCATCAATGGATGTGGTACCTGTGCTGTCTGATAAAGGTGTGAAATCTATTAGATTTCATTATTTTGCGGCTGCTCATCCAGATTAATAAGCAGATTGACTTGAGTGTCTGTAAAATATTTATAGGATTGTATTCACTGAATTGGCAGTGATGATTGTTCTACCATGAGAGAAAAATAGACATAATAAGTATTTCCCAATTAGACTTGTCTGGACACTAAGGCATTATGATTGGTTTCATTCAAACTTGCACATTATTGGTAGAATACAGCTGACATGCCCGTATCAGAAATACACATCCACCATAGCTGTATGGAATTAATTATTGATTGCTAAAAGTTAAAACCCACAAAGTCAACACTGTTTTTATAGTATCTCATTAAATTTCATAAAATCTCTCCACATTCCCAGGGACTCTGAAGCATCTTTAAAATATAGGCCTTCCCCTACCATTAGCTCACAAATACCTGGCTGTTACAGCATGCTGAAGTGTTGTAATAAATATTCAGAGATCTTCCATTGAGAACCTTGAAGTGGACGAAGTGTGCTTAAGAGAATTCCAGCTTTGTTTAGCTATTCGATTTTCCGCATCATGGAGCCAGATGTACTGTATATGCAGCATACATCCGAAAGCACCCATGTAGGGATTTGCCATATATTTTGGTGTGAACAATCAGCATATGAAATGTGTTTAAAAGCAATACATCACCTCCTGATGCCGGGACAGTTCAACAGAGCAGATTCAACCACTAAGCAGAAAAACTATGGCGATTTCCTTATCTTGTGGGTAATTTGTAAGAATGTCTCCAGTTGTTGTACTTTTATCATCCCTGGCCCCATAGAGCTAAGAATAGACTAGCACACATTTAATGCTAACTGTTTCCACACCTCCTTGAGAGCTAACAATTTGTATTGTTACACTCGGTATACCAAATGTACTTTATCAAATGTAAGTACATTTCTGTTGGCCTGTGAATGAAGCAAGCCAAACACATCTAAGCCAGTGAAGATAAATGTATTCAAACAATGCCTATCATCTAAATGCCTATCATATCAAGGTAACACAGTTCTAATGTAGCCTGACTACATGTATGACATCAAAAGTCCACTGCTAGGTCAGGTTAGATTTGTGAAATTAGGTTTGATTACATGGTTCCAATGAGCAAACTTTAACAACTGGCCCTTAATCATCATTTAGTGTATGAAGATGAAATATGCCTATCATGGGATCCCCATATCGATAGCCTTGTTTTAAATATGTTTACTCATAGGCTTCTTCAATCCAGCAAATTCTGATCTAGATTTTGAAGTACTTTATGGGCCTACTGATGATTATGGCCATCAATAAAAGAAGCTGTCGGAGGCAACCCAAAATGCAAGCCTACAAGTCTAATGTTTCTACCCGGGGGCTGTGAGTGGAAGCCTACACATGTGGTCACACTATTCCCTTATTATGTGAATTGCTATTGTGCCATTTCTCTACCCTGCCTACCACATCAGAGTGGAGAAAAAAAAGCACTTCTCACGGGTAGCATAAAAGCCCACTGCACGAGTGAAAGGTTCTACTGGCGGGCGAGCCCTGCAGATATCCTGACTAAATCAGGCAAGTAAAAGTATGCTGGAGCCTTTACGAAACACGAGAGGCTCTATCCAGGGGGCTCGTGAGACATTTTAGTCTCTTAAAGCCCCTTTTTCACTGTAAGATAAGTCATTTCTGCTGCATGCGGACATTTTTCTTAGTCTTTTCAATTAGTGATTTTTTTTCATCACTCTCCAAGCCTGGAGGATAGACACAGTGAGAAGGAGGAATGTTATCAAAAAAAGTGGGGAGTAAATAGAGAGCTTAAAAACAGGGCCAGAGGCTTGCACTCTGCCCCGCTGCAGCAGGAAGACCTATTTTCATGCCCTTTCAGTAGCCTCGAACGCTTTTGTTTTGGATGGCGCAGATAAAGAGACCGTATACTCCGAGCCTGAAAAGCCAACCCGTGAAACTGCGTCTACATAATTCCCGCAGCGCGTCTCAGCTTTTCACCAGCAAACCCAAATTAACACTTTTCTGAATCTACACCAGTGACAGAATACTTAATAAAGCTCTAATCCCGAGATTAGTGAAAAGCAGCTTTCAGCATTAGGCTCCCCCTCTTCCCTGATCAGCTTCAGTATATTCAAAAAATATGGTTTGCTAAAACTGCTCTGCCAAAGCCGAGTCAGTGGCACAAACACATTGTTGAGAGGCACTGTGTTGAAATGAGATGGCTTTTATCGCTGATAGGAGAGAGAGATGTGTCCAGCATGTGGTGCCTTCATGTTTTCATGCTAGGTACCTATCTGTTTGGAGCTGTTTTATCATATAACGCTGAGCTTCCTGCTGTGGGTTGCCTCAGAGTGAGTTATTACTGACAAGCAAATGGCTTTGTTGCAGCTCTGCAGTGTGTGGTGTGTTTAAGTGAACATTATCATATTCTTACATCCTCATCATAGCCCTCCAGAGAGAGGGAGGGAGAGAGAGAAGGGAGGGAGAGAGAGAGAAGGGAGGGAGGAGAGACTGAGGGGCAGATGTACGTACGTTAAAGAGCGCAGGGTACACAATGACTAGGCCAGTTGCAGGTCTTTTTTCAATGTCAGTACTTTTCAATGTCAATTTACTGTCTCTGTTTAGGGCATGGAAGGGGTGGGGTTTGATGGGAGGGGCAAGACATACATGTTCTGCATAGATCTTGTGGGCAACACATCTCTAATCAAGGGGTATGGCTGAATGTACGGGGAAAGGAAGACAACATCCTACGGAAGCCATAGCCAACTAGCTAGTTTGTTTACTCGTGTCAGTTGCTAAGGAAAGAAAAGTCATGCTTTTAACCCACAGAGCTATAGAAGTTAGTGTTTCGCCTTTAAGTGGGTGTTGCCCCTTTAAAAAGAACTATGTTTTAAACTCAGGCGTCACTATTGCTTGCCAAATGTACTTGTGAGAATATCTGAATCATAGCCATGAAGAGTTATGAAATGATCTATGAAAATTCTTCCATTGAACGGGATTACATGGGATTTACTCTTCCGTTTGCAATCCCCATACGTCCAGCCGCGCCCACGATCAGAGATGTGCTTCCCACTGGCTGTATGCAAATGATGTATTTCTTGTCCCTCCCATCACACTCCTCCTCTTCCACATCAAAACAGACACAGTAATTTGACATTGAAAAGTACTGCCATCGAAAAAGCCCTGAAGAAAGAAAAGAATAAACAAACATAAAAAGCATCAAAACATATATTCAGTGCCTTAAGCTCATTCCAATACAAGTGTTTCAATGCCAATGTTCTATTTCTTTTCAGTAATCTTTTTTTTTTGAATCTCTGTTTTAGCTCCTTTTTAGATACACATTTCAACAACAGTCTAAAGTTTAAAACGGGCGCTGACATGTTTGTAGCCTACATCTGCCCCGTGTGTGTGTGCTTGTGTGTGTGTACTTGTGTGTGTGAACTTGTGTGTGTGAACTTGTGTGTGTGTACTTGTGTGTGTGAACTTGTGTGTGTGTACTTGTGTGTGTGAACTTGTGTGTGTGAACTTGTGTGTGAGAGAGAAGGGAGAGGGCATAAAGGCACAGCAAAGAAAACTGAATTTGACACTTTTGTAAAAACAACGAAGGATTAGCACCTCAGTGTAATTAGCCCTGCTGGAACCAAGCGCCTCATCTACCCCATACTAGCAAGGGCCAGTTCAGGAACGCTTTTCTACTTTCGCTCAGAGTCTGGGCTGTGGGGATTATGTCAGTCTGTAGTGTTTGTTGATTTTTTCATTCATGATTCCTGGTCAAAGTGCTTTTCCCGTTCTTGTTTTTAAATTTGCTCAATCATATTTTGTTTTGTCAAATTTCCATCCAGTAGCACGTTGTAGTATGTTCTGTGGAGGGTGAGTCTCTCGGCAATGCTGAATTATGCAGCGTTGGGAGCCTTGTCATGTTTAATAAGAGAAATGTGCAGCTTTTGTCTGCTTTTTTTCTCTGGGCATGGCTGAATGAAGTCGGACTGTTTTCCCCTGTCTTTCTTCTGTTTTTTTTTCCCCTTTTTCTTCGCCGTTTGGTACATGCCGAACACTGGCACCCCACCAGTCAGGGGCTGGCTCCCGGGGGCCTGCAGATGGCTGGGCGCGAGTGCCAGCTTTCTCTCTGGCGCACTCCAACCCTGAGTCAAGGGCTGGCGTCCTGCAGGTGCCCCGTGCCAGGTATGCCACCCGAGCCTGCCTTTCCAAGATGCTGCCTGCCTCTCGTCTCAGAGGTCCAGTTGCCATCGGCCTGGCAGAGCAAAACACAGCTGAACCCGAATGGCTTGCCTGCTGTTTGCGTCTTAGAAGTCTGCATATGGTATTTGCATCATTCACAGTTAAACTGATTAGGTGGATTTGACTGGCTGATTTTATTTCACACGGAAGACGGGACAAATGTGATTCGATGTGCCCAGTTTAATTGTGAATGTAGATGTCATAGTTAGCAAGGGATATTCCATCAAACTTGAGGGCCATGCATGTCCAAAATGTGATATATATGAGTGTTGACAAATGAGCAAATATACCATCTATGGGCATTAAGGCCA
>NC_045157.1:28704861-28774861 GCF_900700415.2 Clupea harengus
CGTTGTATAATGATGCATTATGTATCAGGCATGAAAATCAGACTACATGAAGGGCATCGGTTCAGTACGTAGCTAAAGTAGCATCAAGGAACGATGGTTAATGAACACAATTAGGTTGTCTGCGACTTCTAATTTGTAATGCACTGAAACCGAGCTGCTGACAGATCTTACGAGCCCGGCCGTTTACGAGCCCCCCGGCATCCTATATGTGCTCTGCAGGGCTGGGGCTTTTCATCGTCTTTCAACACTTTCCAGGATGGTCACTGTAATCCTATTGTTCTTGATATGTCGTGTGAGGATGTTATCTCTTCGCAAGCGGCCCCCGCGCCACCCTGGCAGGACCGATAGAAAACCATTTCACCGCTCTAACAGGAGCAAAAGCAGGGGCTAATCCAGCATGACCCCTATCTCTTCTCACTCGCTCATATCTGCTGTCCCGCCATGCCTGCCAATACCAATGTGTCACAGCCGCGTGGCGAAAGGTGAGGGAAAGGATGCCGAGGGATTCTGTGAGAGGCTTCAACCTTATCCAGTCGCTGCCAGTCTGAATCCATTTTGGGAGATTGTTATTAGCAGACACAAATTAGCCTACTGTATGTGAAGTTGAAAGTCTTTATGCATTTACATATCTCCAATTTCTTTGGAACGAATTTGATTTCTGAATTACCAGAAATATTGTGAAACTTAAGTGTTGTTTTGTTCGAGTTGCACAACCCCTTGGCATTGTTTGTTTTGTGGAAGCCTTCTGTGAGTTTGCGTGGCGTCTGCTCTGGTCGTAAGCCAGGCTACTGCTGGAGATTGAACTGGGATAAGAGGGGGCGACGCCCGACATACTATCCCACGGTGCCATTAGATTTCCAGTCATGAAGCCTGCGTGGGTCTGCTGGCTGGCGCGGCAGGCCCAATGGCAGGCTGCTGCAAATCTTCAGCGGCGCACAGCGGAACCTGCACGGCAAACATCCGGCAGAAAGTATCTCGTAAAAACAGGCATGGGATGGAAATGTAGGCCAGTAAAGCTCGAGATGATTCAACAAATAAATCCCTCACTCTCTCTCTCCTTTACTCTCTCTCTCCTTTTCTCCCTTTTTCCTCACCCTGGGTTTCCATCACCCTCACTTTCAAAGGGAATACAGTCCCTGTGGTGAGACGTACAGGCAAACTGTGCTGTCAAAAATAGCATCACCTTCTCCTCCTCAGTTCACATGCAAGCGGCTCTTTAAACCCAGTCTGCCTGAGCTATTTTGGCTCTCATATGCATACACGCACGCACACACACACACACACACGCGCATATACACACACATGTGCGCGCACACACACACACACACACACAAACACTCATACAGACTCACACACTCTGTACATATGCGCTCTGCATGGTGCTCATTGTATGGAGCTTGTGTCACGCTGCCTGAGAGAAATGAGTTCCATTCAAAGCAACCGCGGCTGCTTAGCTGACAGATTAGCGCCGGCACGCGCGCGTAGACGGAAGCAGAGGCACCTGATTCTCGCCGAGGTGACGTGCTAATGTGCGGCGCGGCTAGAACTGGTTAGCACAATGATGTTCGCCGAGAAATGCTCGTGATTTTCAAACAACAAAGGGGATGTCGGGTATGTGGTATTTATGGGGGCGGGGCGGGCTGTTTGCCGGGATCTGGGCCTCAGACAGCGGTGGCACCATCCCTGGCAGGGCCTGGTTTGGCCCCCGCTAGCAGCTGGCAGATCTGGCAACATGGTGGCATGAAACTGGCTTTAGCTGCGCAGGGGGCCAGACATCTCTCTATCTGCAGTGGTGCAGACGGCTGGCAGCAACCACCCCCCCCCCCCCCCCCCCATCACCACCACTCCACTGATAACTGTATGCTAATGGCGGGGCGACCACTGGCTGGCTCTGTGAGGTTATTCAAAGAGAGCTCGCCTCCGGAGGGAGGGAGCACCCCACCCACGCTCGCCAGTGCCCATGCCAACCCTCCCCGAGGCAGCCAGGGGGGCAGAACTCCCTGTTAGGGCTTCCTATCACGCCAACCTTTTTTCTCTTTCCCCCTCCCCCCATGAGACTGGTTCAGATGAAGGTGTTAGTCTGGGCTCTGAATGCCCGCCAGCACACAGACATGGTGTTTGCTCACACACACTGAAAAGGCACAACCTACCCTTCCCCCAGCCCCAGCCCCACCACACACACACACACACACACACACACACACACACACACACACACACACACACACACACACACACACACACACACACACACACACACACATTCCCTCCAGCCCCCGTGCTCTAATAGAAGCAGGAGGGGAGGAAGGAGGTACAGCGTTAAATGGAGCAAAATGGTTCTTCCAAACTGGCCCTTCAGCGCGCATTGTGCTGGAAATGACGTGGGGCAGGTTCAGATTGAGCCGTGGCTGGATCGCTCGGGGCTTGTAATGGAGCTGTCTTCCAGGACTGATGCATGCTGGAAGCTCAGGGGGCAGGTGAGCCTTGCGTGGCCCCTGCCCTGTGCACTGCCAATCTCACACCTGACTCCCCGCTCGCTAAGACTCTTTCTGCTCTCTCTCTGCTCGCTAGAGCCCATTTTACACCACCTCCTGCAATTACTGACAACCCGGACCACGTGAGAATATTGACAGGTGGGCATTTTTCCACTCGGAGAACTCTACGAAAAGAGACCCGGTGCATTAAGGCAGTGTGAGAGTGTGTGTGTGTGTGTGTGCCTGTGAAAGTGTGTCTGTACATGTGTCTGTCGTGTTTCCTGTCTTCTCTCTGTGTGTGTGGGTGTGTGTGAGCCTGTGTGTGTGTGTGTGTGTGTGTGTGTGTGTGTGTATGTGTGTGTGTGTGTGTGTGTGTGTGTGTGTGTGTGTGTGTGTGTGTGAGCCTGTGTGTGTGTGTGTGTGTGTGTGTGTGTGTGTGCAAGCGATTGAATGCATATTTCTTTTCTGTCTTCACCAAAATAACACCAGTGTCAGTGTATATGGAGTTTGTACATTTGTACCTTTGTCTTTGCCTCATGTATATCTGTGCGTGTGTGTGTGTGTGTGTGTGTGTGTGTGACCGCCCTCCCCCCTTTCTCTGAACCACTCTGTCAGTCAGTGGTTTGTGTGTCAGCAGAGAAGAAAGAGAAAACGTGGGGAAATAAATAAAGGATCCTGTGGAGATCAAATCAACTCAGCATTCAAAGAGACAAACAGCACATTCAAGATCAAAATGTATTTCCTTGACTGCAGGTGTGAGCGAAAGAGAGAGAGAGAGAGAGAGGGTAAGAGAGAGAGAGAGAGAGAGAGAGAGAGAGAGGAGTGGGGTGGACCAGCATGCAAAGCTGTCATCATGTGAGGGCTGAATGGGCGAACTGCGCCCCCGCTGTGAGGCGAGACTTCTCTCCAAACACCCCATCCTCCTCTTTCTCATCTCTATGCCACCTCCTTACACCCCACCTCCACCCCCCCCTCTCCTCTCCTCTCCTCTCCTCTATACACAAACCCCCCACCCCGTTCTTCTGGAGTACATGAGTGTCTGCACCTCCACAGGAAGTGTTCCTGCAAGGTGGCTGCTGCACTCTGCCATGCTGTGCACACTGACAAGCGAGCAACACACAACGTGTATTACAGGGACGGTGTTCCACTGACGAAGAGCCAGGAGTCTAGAGGGGCCGGTGCTGATGCAGGAGGTTATGTTTAGAGAGCGCATGATGAAGATATGGCTTCCCTCTCGTGGACTTCCCTGTTCCCACTCCCACAGCCCACCTGGAGGATAGGGACTTCAAGGTTAATGAGTTCTGATGGATCAATATGGCGCCGCTGCTCAGAGGCATTTACATTACATTTACATTTAGTCATTTAGCTGACGCTTTTATCCAAAGCGACTTACATACGTGCGACTTATAATGTAAACACATTTTACATTTACACTGATGGCACACTGCACATCAGGAACAATTAGGGGTTCAGTGCCTTGCTCAAGGACACTTCGACAGGGAATCGAACTAGCAACCTTCTGATTACTAACCGACTTCTCTACCACCCGTACCACTGTCGCCCCAGAGGCGGGCTCTTACCGAGACAGGGGCTGGTGTGTTGATGTTATTGTATTAGTTGTTTATTATCCGAGTCCTAATTAAGTTCTGACGAATGACTCTTGTCATGTTTGCTAATTCTGTCAACTGTCTGGAGGCACTTGCTCAGGAGTGTGACATGCTCTGATGACGCCTTGATAACCGCTCTGCCATCATGACGTGACGATCAGTGACAGCGTGACAGTACAGTACAGTACAGTATGTTCCCTGCTTGGTTCTCCAAAGGACACCAACTCTATATTCGGCCTCAGTGCAAGGCAATATCCCCATTTCATATTCTATAGGTTATTCTTATGTTATTTTTTCATAAAGGTCATAAAATTATACTGGCAACAAGATTTAAGAGGTGCCATATAAGACAGTGGAGGAGGGCCAGTAAATGTGTTATGGTGTGCGGACATGTTTTTTCTTTTCATACTTTTTTGAGGATATGGTCTGTTTGCTACATTTGGAATGGGATAAGCTTTGGGCACATCCGTAATTTCAACAAGGTGTTCTGACCAGCAGCCCACCATTTGCACCCCCCAATGGGCCCGCCCTGTAAATGTGTCTCTGGGCTGTTGGAGTAGCCAACTCCACATTGTTGTATGATTAAAATAATTCACCTTATGGTTGTTTAAATGCTGGAGCCAAAAGTGGCCTAATTAAGGTAAAGATTAAGGTGTTTAAAATAGGATTCGTTCTCCCCATCTCCTGTTACAAAATGAGCCCATGCACTGCGTGAAATGTGATACATCATCCATTTTTGGAAAAAGGATTACCCTTAGGGTACAGCTATTAGAGCAAGGTGACACTTTTCTGCTATTAAGAGAAATTAAAGCTAATAAGATTGACATTGAAACAAACCCATGACCCAGAAGAAGGAAGAAAGCTAGCAAGGCGTGCTGTCATATCATATCAGCTCCAGGCAGAATGTGAAGCCAGAGAACTGGACATTGATCTGCAGGAAAGGAGAAAAGGAGGGTTAGCAGTGACCAGTCACTCAGTCATTTAGAAGCCCATATTAAAACACTCAGGGGGCATCAAGTTAACGATAGCTTTCTGTTATTACGCCTGAAATTGACTCTGAATTACTTCCCCTCCGACTCCACATACACACACAGACACACACACACACCGGAGGGAGGGGGGGAGAGAGAGGGAGAGAGATAGAGAGAAATAAAGACAGGAAAATAAGTGGTGACGGTTGAACCCATTTGTCACTGTGAGAGAAGCTTCTTTCCTTCGGTGCCAAGTGGAAAAATCACTAACCACCTATGGTTTTTGTGTTAAGTCTCCTGATGATAGAAAAGGTTCCACTCCACAACAAAAAGGGTCCTTTCCTACAGGAAAAGTTCAAGGATATTTATTTCACTTTAAGATACTGCTGTCTGGCCAGTTTTCAGTCTTGGAGAGGCCGGGTACACTTAGACCACTGCAAAGTAAGGATTTGAAGGATATCAAATGCATTGACAGGATTTCAGGGGAATGAGCAGGAGCAACAGTTATCGCACCCTTCTCTGAAATGAATCACAGCGAGCCTGCAGTATGCTTGCTGCAGCGAACCACTCTGTAAAATTAAAAATCAGATTTACTGGTTCTCCATGCAACTCCTCTCTCTCGCTCGCTCGCTCTCCTGCAACCTGAGGCTTTTAAAGATGGCAAAACGTTTCTCCATTAGCCAAGATTCAATTTCACGAGAGTGCGCTGTTCCTTACTCTGCAGCCAGCCAGTGATTCATGTTCTCTTCAACTCGGGCCACTTCACATCCGCTGACTCCTTGAGCACAAACTGTTAGCTGCGTTTATGGCGTACCATCCAGAGTTCATCTTCAAGGAGTTATTTCTTTTGAGAGGTGTTTATTCCATGCAAGCTTAATGTTTGTGTTTTTCTCTGATGGAGAGAGCGGTTAAAGTCTGTGTTTCATAACCATCCAGAGGCTGAGAATGGTCGCTGGGCTTCTGTGCATCATCCAATCTCATTTTAATTGGCCATTGAGTAAAAGGCCCCTAATGTTGACTCTTGTTTAGCCAAAAAATAATAATCATAAAAAGCGTGAAGAAGTCACAAGTGCATAAGGTACCAGGGGTTCTTGAGAGTAACTGTTTCAGGTTCTGGCTGTTAAAGTCCTTCACGCAAAGGGGAGCAATGTGCTATTAGATTTGCACGCCACAGAGAGAAGTACTCGATTTCGTCGCCCAGCTTGTGGTGTTGCCTTACCACGCTTGGAGCTAAGTACTATTCCACACAGCAAGACGATTCCCACCACATGTTCTATTTCATTTGTGACTCAGAAAAGTGTAACTAGCTGTTCTGACATTTTTTGTGTGTCTTTACCAATATGGGAAAAGCCCTGCTTGATTTCATGGGCCATTCACTCAACTCAAACTGACTAATGGGTGACTTACTTGAGTATGTACCCAATCCAAACCCTACAGTCATTAAATGAAAACTGAACTCTTCCAATTGCAACCAGAAGAATATCCCATGCTAGCTCTGTGTGTTTCCAGATCTCCCTCAAATGAAACCTTCTTAAAGAAAATCCTGTTCCCACTGGATCCAGAGCATTATCTAGCATTACCACCATTATACGGGCAATTTAATGCTCATGGACATTGTTATAACAACAGTGTCAAGAATGCACCTGTCTTACAGGCCACTCTCATGACCTGTGACCTTTCCACATGTTTGTGTTTATCTGAAGCAATTTTTTTCATTTTTTGACCCAGCTTTTGTACCTGTAACTGAAAACCTTTTGAGTGAGCTTCTGAAATGCATATGACCCCAAAACCCAATTATTTGCATGTTTCTCGTGTTGACATCTGCAGTGATGATGCTCGCGTGACAATGTCATGCGATTTAAGGAAGAATTTGAAAGTGAAAACATCACAACTCGTGATCTACTGACATGGTGACGGTCGGATGTCAGAGCAGATTTGCAGTTGCTGACATGAGGGACTCACACTGCAGTCAGCGGGGTGAGGGGCGATCCAGATACGGACGACCTTTGTCTGACCTCTGGGGAGCTGGCTAGCCCGTGGCCTTGGACGCGGCTCATCTTCATCATGCCAAAGACACAGTGGCGCATGATTGGTCGGAGCGTTGTCTCCGAGTCAAGCCAGATGTCAGCGTTTCTCTCTCCATGCCCAGAGAGGAAGGGGCGTGTGGGAGGAGGCAGGGGGGGGATAGGGGTGGGGATGGAGAGGGGTTATAGCTCCGCTTGGCCCTTGAGCACTTTCCCATTCCAAATCAATATGTCTTGTTTTGTACCGCACTTCAAGTTTAACAAATCATTTAAGCATCCGAGGAGCAGAGTTCGGATACGGCACCTTTTACAATTCATGTGCACTGTGGGTATAAAGATGAATTGCATATGCACACCTTGAGTCCTTTAAAGCCAGATGCATTCTGCACACGTTTCACAGCGGAGGGCGGGGCAGGGAAGAGATAGAGAGAGAGAGAGAGAGAGAGGCAAGGCTATGGATTTCACTGAGCAAGTCAAACAGTAGAAGTGATCAATCGGGGCCGGTATTCACTTTAGGGAAATGCACGTCCTCTCTCAGCATCATCTGAGCAGAGATTGATCGCAGCCATTTATCTCAACAGGGCAGGCTTTTCCCAGTGGGCATCATATTAAGCATCCCTTTCTCTCCGGGCAGGTTTTATTTGGCTGGTTGCCATGGAGGCTAATGACGCACCACCTGACAAGGGTTTACAGTGATTACTGCTGGCTCTTAATCATGAAATGATGTGTGCTGTGGTAAGGAGATGTTCGGCCATATTCTGCTCCATCAAATTCTCATCTCTGCATTCCTTTCACACTGTTTTCAGACGAGGCGAAACTGTGAATGAGAAAATGTATTCACCCATTTGTTTTGAGGGAGTCAGGGGGTTAAAATACCTGTGGTTATGGGGACCCCTCCACGCATGGTTCTCTTGTTTAGCTCAACTGGAAAATAAATCATTTCATATGACTTTACTTATTTCAAATGCGCTGGGGGCCAAGTTTTTTTTTTTGAAGAGCTGGAGATTTAGTGAAAATTGGCGGCGGTGTAATTGGCCCAACATGAGAACAAAAAGGAGCACGCGAGGCCTGTGGTTGAAGGGGCTCAGAGAAAGTGACGGGTTAATAGAGAAGAGCTTTACCACATACATCTCAGCCAATCAAGTTTCAGCCCAAATGTGATTAGCCTTTAGGAAATACTAATACTGAGTGAGTCGGTGTCACATGTTGTTCTTGAGGCAGTGACACTATCTCACCCATGTCACAAAGGAAATGATGAGATATTTTAATGATTTCTTAAAATATTGCCACTGGGGTTCAATATAATATCACCCAAGGATAAGCATGCTCTAACCAAACCTAAAATATTTAATAAATCATCGAATTTGCATGTGCAGTGTATATGCAAAATAATTGGCCAATAGGGATTCCTGATTTGTTAATACATTCAGACGTTCTAGGGTGAAATTACAGATTGTCCTGCAGTCACATATATTACATGTATATAATACCTATATACCTACATCATAAAAAATGAACTACTTTAGGTGTAGGTGTTTTTGTTTTACTTACAGAATATACTGTAGCCCGCACAATAGGTGAACACAAACTCTTTTTTTCTTTGTAGGCACTGCAGTCTGGAGCCCAGCTGTGCTGTTTGTGTTGATGTGTTGATGTGTTGCTGCTCGTACCACAACACCATCAAAGCCCCTGCCAGGACTGAAGATGCAAGAGACATCAGACCCCACAGATAGGTTTGGAGGCATCTGAGCTCCACTCCAGACACGGCCGGGCTTCAGGACGACTTAAAGGCTTTGGAGGCCCACACAAAAGACCGTCAGAAGTGGCATTTGCTGAACCTCACTGTCACCTGAGAGGAGATGAAAAACTGTGGGTAAATGTCAGCTCCTTCCCAACAGAAGAGAAAGGCTACATTTGTACTCCACCTAAGCGCCCCTCCGATACACCATTACTGGGGACTCCTTCCTTGGAGGTCCTGAGATCTCTTAGTTAATGTCAGCGCCTACAGGTTTAATCTTTCGCCGGGCACACGGATCGCGGGGTCAGCGTGACTCTGCTGTCTGCTTTCATCCATCAACGTCCGCCTCGCCCCCAGCACACTGGCAGCGCCACCTCTGCCACCCCGCCATCATTGACTTAATTAGGCACAGGGAGAAGACCCGGCTCAGGAAGCCCCACTGAGAGACCCTCCTTTGGCAACCCAGGTGCTGGATCGTCACGCCCGCACCCACAGCATCTCCCACGTCTCTGTTTGATCTCTGTACTCCTCTCGCCAAAGCCAAATGAGACACCTTTTTTTCTATGTCTCATCTTTTTTTTCTCCGTTTTCTTTTTGGTCAGAAGGCGGAAAGTATTTTAGAGTTCATGGTGCTAAATTCAGCAGCTCAAATTTAATCCTGCTAAAATTTGCCGCTGCCCTGCCCTGCCCATTGTGCATATTCTTTCTACGCAGTTTCATAGTGCACAATGCTCCACTCTGTCAGGGACTCTGCCTGCAGTGACCCTGACAGTTTGAACATGATGATGAGTCTTGCAAGTGATTGCTTTAATTGGGCATGGTAATTATTGGCTGCTTTAGGCTGGATGAGTCAGTCAAGGCCGCGCAGTAATGAACCGGATTACGGGAGAGGAGACAGGCTCGGCAGCTGACTAACCAGCTGATGTTTACCAGCTGATGACGGCGATGCAAGGTTCCACTGTGCCCCGGCTGGATAACATCAGAGTGGCAGTTTATCCGCAACCCTGCCTGTGGGAGTCCATCTCTGCGTTGTGCAGTAAACATGCTTTGTTTGGGATGGGAAGTGGATAGGGTGGAGGTGCATACATGTGTCAAACACTATACATGAAAGAGGTGGCTGTCAGCTCATCATCATCATCCTCATCATCCTCATCCTCCAGAGACACACCTGGCCACTCTGTCACTTTCCTGGCCAGATCGGTGAGCTGGAGGGGTGGCACAATGAGCAGATGAACTGGTGTGCAGAGACAGAGATAAAATACTCTGTCTGATTAGTCTTTTTCCAGAAGCAGATAAGACACTCCCATGCCATGTTTGTTTATTTGTCTGTTCTCTCAGTTTAATTTGACTAAATGAGCAGCACAGGTACATTCTGCAAAAAGGAATTTGCAGCAGAATGATTGACGTGCTGCTTGTTTTTCTGCTGATATGAAAGACAAATTGCTCTAATGGAATTTTTTCATAAAGCACATCTCTCCCACTGTGTGTGTGTGTGTGTGCGTGTGTGTGTGTGTGTGTGTGTGTGTGTGTGTGTGTGTGTGTGTGTGTGTGTGTGTGTGTGTGTGTGTGTGTGTGTAGTAGCAGCATTGTTTTACAGTTGCAAATATCCCTTTTTAATTAGCAGGTATTCAGGCCTGCACCTTATCAACAGGAGTGGAGGTATCAGCTTTGACTGTGAATTCTCGTTGATTTAGGTCCTATTTAGACATGCAGGCATTCAAATATTTGTAGCCAACTATTGTAATCCATACAAGACATTATATAAGAAGCTATTTGAATAGTACATTTAAAACGATGAATCCTGATTAATTAGAGAGACAGAAAAAGAGAGAGAGAGAGAGAGAGACATCCCATGGAAGTTGACAGAAACCAAGCTGTGTTAAGCCTGACAAATGGTCTTGACAAATGACAGGCAATAGAAAAGGTCATCCTGACACAAGTGACTGAGGGGCATTGTACAGTCACACAAAAGCCATTTTCCTTCATTCAACAAAGCACATAATTGGCACTCTGGATTAGGAAACAGTTGAAGCCATTTGTGTTGCACAATAGCAGCATCCTAGCATTGGATAGGCCTGCCTTATGTGTGACACGCATGATTGCTAGGGCCCTGACTGAGAGGGACTGGTAGCATGTTTTAGTTGATTAGTGCAGCGGGGCTGAGGGCTGAGACCTCCCCACCCTCCAGCCCTCCACCACCAGGAGAGGGTACTAAGATCAATTAGAAGATCCCTTTCTGCTGGTGTTTTTCCAGCACGTCTGCCTCGCCCGGGCCAACGCCGTCCTGTCTAGAGTATCGATGGCGTGTCACTTTCTCCGCGCCCTTTACCTGCTGTGCAACTGTTTCTCAGAGACGTAGAAAAGAGGGGGAGTGAAAGAGAGAGAGAGAGAGAGTGAGAGAGAGTGAGAGAGTGAGAGAGTGATGAGGATCAATGGCCTCTCCTGGAGACTGGAGCCACACACAGGCGGTGGCTGAGGGGATGTGATGGCACATGGCGCCCCGGGCGGGAGCGCGTGACTCCTGTGCCTGCCCTCTGTCACCCCGCTGACATTCAAAGCAGGAATTACATATTGATCGGCTGGCCAGGCAAGCCCTGCCGCACGCAGGGAATGATGGAACGGCAAGACCAAAACCCCACCGATCCCTCCGTGCGTCTTCATTTAGCCATGTTGAGGGTTCACCGTTCACGGAACTAAAGAACACTGCTGTCCCACTGTATACTGAGCCGTCATGTCGGTGGAGTTGTGTCTCCATTCGTGAATACACATGATCTGGATCTTGTGCATAGCCCTCTTCGCATTTTCCATTTCAACTAAAATCTGCCCCTGCACCAACTCACAGACATGAATTACATCAAATACATCAAAAACATGGACATGGTTGACCATAATCAACTACCAGTACAGCTTCATGGATTAATGTAGACTTCCAGTGACACTCGTTTCATTTAGTGAAATCTGCCCTACAGTGTTCAAAAACCCAAACCAAACATTTGGCTCCATTATGTAAACACCCAGTGTGAAACAGTTTGGACTGGTGATATTGGCACCATCCGAACTCCAGCGCACCAACGGTGAGAGCCACTTCTATGGCGCCTCTAATGCGTCTGTGTAACATCTGAATGTTCCCTGTCAAGTGGGAACAACAAATACAATGTTTTAATTTTCCAGTTCACACACTGTGTGCCTGCAAACAAAGATTATTCATGACACCAGCACGCTTGTGTTACGGCGGAGGTGATACGCAACTGGTATGACCTCATTACAGCAACCTGCTGACTTTTGCGCACTCAGAGGAGAAAGATCACACCGCATCTTAGCCGTGATTATTTGTGCCGCTCTTTGTGTTCATTTGATATGAAAAGCTGTTAATTATTTGGCGAGTGCCACGCGTAATTGCCATGGGATAATTACAAACATGACCTTTATGGGCATTTGAAAAATCATAGCTGTATAATGTTATGACTTTCTGCTTCCCTTAACACAGAATGGTTTTGCCAGGAGAGCAGGCTGTTAAAGTCAGCCCGGGCGAGGACGATCAGGATTAATAGAGCCAACATTAATTAAATTTGCCTGTAAATAAATGGGGCATCTTACCCCCCAGCATCTGCCTGTGACTGTCTTACAATTCATCTCGGCGCGCTGTGTGTCCCATGCTTAATGCCATATCCCTCAACAGTTACGTCACCTGAGAGACCAGATTTATTTTTGTGACTGCTGCTCACTGTTGCCAAGGGTACTCAATATCTGCAGGTCGATTATCTCTACGTTTCCAACAGTCATTTTGATCACAACTGAGGTGGCCTAGAAAGATGTCCTACATAGATGCTGGATGAACTCAGGAGGAAAAACAAAAATGCCAAAATAGCTCTAATAAATGTCATTAAATGTCGGAAGTGCCCTTACCGATAATGGATGTTACTACTACAAACAAAGAAAAAAAAAACACTTTTGGCTTGCTTGACGCTTCCTATTTGGTCGCTACTCAACATCTTTGCATGATACTGTTTTCATCTGACACCAGCTCTTACCCTTTGTCCCCACCCCTCCTTTTCTCTGCACCAATGGCAGTGGCGAGAAACTATGAGGGGCGGCTGACACGATCTCAACAGAGCAGCCAAGGTAATGATGTGTAAAGTCCTTTGTCTCAGGCCTGCCCATGCTCAATCCCACCTCTCTCCACTGCTGCCAGTCATTGGAGCTTTCACAGACAGAAGAAAAAGAAATAGCATCTTCTATTTGTGTTGTTTTATAATATATAGTACAGGGGCATGTGTGGGTGGGTATGTTTGTAGGTGTGTGTGTGCTCTATACTCTTCTTCCAATAACTTCCAGACACCACTGTGACTTTGAGGTAAATATCTCCTGTCTGAGCTGGATGGACTTGTTCTTATGGTTCACATCCATCAGAACAAATGGCTTCTCTCGTCTGACACCGAGGGTTACCGGGTCATTGTCCAGGTTGATGTAACATATGGCGCAGGAAGGGGCCTCGCATCCCTAAGGCTATTTCTCGGAATGCCACTCCACTGGGTATTGAGTATGGCCAGGATGATTGGCAAAAAAGGGACACGCGAGCTCTCTTTGTCCTCAAAGGGCTGACACTTTCCACATTAGCGCCGTCCGATCCGGAAACAACAGGGGGCCGAGATAAATCTATATCTAATCACACATTCCCAGGGACTGCTGAGAGAGCGAGGCACAGAAAGAGAGTGAGAGGTTTTCGACTCACCAAGCATGCCATTAATCTTAGGGCATTATTGAAGTGAGGTTATGATACCTGTGAGGGGCATAAAAGCAATACTTCTGCACTCCAACACAGCAAGTTGGCACTGAGCAGGAACCTTTTCTTCTGGTTACGCGAGCAATTCACAATCCCAGCACAATATCTGAAATACAAAGTCAACCCAGTAAAATCACTCATAGATCAACAGTGTATAACACGTTATTTGGAAAGTGTTTGAAGCCGATCACAAGCCCTACCACCATCATCACATACGCACCCACACACACGCACAGACACACATACACACACAGACACACACACACACACACACACACACACACACACACAGACACACATACACACACAGGCACACACACACACACACACACACACAAACACACACACACACACACACACACACACACACACACACACATACACAAATACACACAGATAATACATACATGTAGGAGGATTGATCAAAGTGCCTCTGCTAAACTAAAACTAACATGTTCACCGTTTTTCTGGGGCTGCGAAAGGTCAACCTCCTTAATCTCCTCCTCTGACACTATCATTATTGGATGCTTCAGCACGGACCCTCATGAATATGGAGCCGCATACCTATGTTCCACACCGGTGACATCACTTGCATGTAAATGCAGTCAGCAAGTAATGCCAGGGAATCTATGGCCTCCCCCCACCACCACCCCTTGAAGATCTGAAAAACCAGCTTTCATCTCCTCAAGAAAATATGCTAACAAGATAAATCGTATCAACATTCCAAAGTGCGAACACGGTCCGTTCAATTTCACACATGTGTGGACACTATAAATATGCGAAGGTGTTTGTTATGGTACTGCACAGCACAGACACGAGGGCTGGACTAGAAATGAAGACGAAGGGAAAAGCAACATGTCGCTTACATCAGCAGGGTCTGTTTCCGTTCGCCTCCCTGCAATGTCAAGGTCACAGTCTCCTACAACAGAAGTACCTCAGATACGTTACAGATAGGACCGCTCCGCACTCTACTGTGCCATAAATCTTTATGAAATTGGACCAGCATTTGATTATGTTGTGATATATCCAGATAGCACCAAATTCAATGATGAAATATGGCTCAATGAAGTTCAGACCGAACAGCTTTTCCCCATGTAAGAGCATGGCACAAATGAGCTTTTACCAGGTTTCTACACACTCAGAAATGAACTAGTCCTAAATTGAATTTAATTTCCTCATATCTACTGCAGTACACGAGATAACATTGCTCGCGGTTTGACTTGCCGCCTCGCATGTCACAAAGCCAAAATGTGTCCCTCAATAGGAGCACTCTGTAAGTGTAGGCGCTGCGTGGTGCCAATGTGCGATGACCTGTCGTGGTTCCTTGTCACGCTTCTGTCTTCACCGCCATCAAAGTTTGATGGAGTCTTCTGAGGAGCATTTTGTTAGGGAAAGCTGTTGATGAAATTTTAATCCACAGGAGCTTGCGACTGCCACCCCCATCCCCCTTCCTCCGTCACCAGGGTCCGTGAGTCACGGGGAGTTTGATTTGGCATTTTAATGAGCTGGGACTCTTTGGAATCCTTCCATTCACGCAGCATATGAACACGGGCTAAAATTAACACTGTGCCGCGTCAGCCTCATTTTAAGAAGATTCCGGACGATAAATAATTGAGCGTGCTGCTACCCATGACATCTGTTATTTATGAAACAAATGACGGCCTTAATTTGATTCTTCATTTGCCAGTTACACACGAACGTTATACATGGACCTTGACACTTTGCCCATCGTGAGAAACATGTTCTTCTTTTTTTCCGACATTCAGCCCTACATCTGCTGGAGCACAGAGATGAGAATTGTCTACTCCGTGATGTTTGGCTGGTTTTCCTCCCCTGATGTGTTAAAAGGGACTGACCTCATGCAAACATTTAAAACGGTTTCAAATGAATATTTCAGACGGCCTTTTTCCATTTTCTGCAAGGCTAGTTTACACTTGAAAACCCCCCCATCACTGTAGAGGTCTGCTCTTCCAGCCCCTCTCCTATTCCATCAACCTGTGCTCAGATGACCCAAATGCCTTTTTCAAGATCATCATTAGGTTTCGCTGATCTCTGCAGAAGGCTGTCTGATTTAAGTCAGCACTCCGGAGGAAGATTTTGAACTGGAGTGAAAAGAATGCACACAAGCATCAAAGGCCTTCAATCTGAAGCTGCCCTCGTGAAAAACAGTATTTGGCCTTTGCTTGAGTGATATCATGAGAGGCAAAGACCAGACCGTTGTCAAAGCAAGGAAGGTGAAAGTCACCATTAGTCATAAGACATTGAAAGCTTAGCATTGCTATCAATAGTCTGGTGTGCTGAAGCCTGAAGCTGCACCACTGCCTTTGCGTGCTCAGTCCTGGCCTGTGCTCTGACTGATGTGTTCATGCAGAACCCAATAGGACCCCCAGACCCCCAGCTCACAGCCCTAGCCCCCGCCCCTGCCCCCGCCCCCGCCCCCGCCCCAGCCTCTCCTCTTCGCACACGGCATCTTTTAACTGATTCCAGCTGGTCACGTTATTGTTGAAGCCCCAACTGTGTTTTCCTTTTTTAAACTGTTGATTTAAATGTATTTTTAGGGCTCTGCTGGGTCCAGGAGTTTTTTATTGACAGTGAGGGAGGGAGAGTGGCAGGGGAAGCGGGGGCTGTGAGACGAGGTTTAGGGTCCAGGCCACTTAAGAGTTAAGGGGGAGGGGGGGGGGGGCTCTAGCAGCAGGAAGTAGGTGAAAACAAGTAATGGTGGAGTGGGATCGAGTCTGGGAAAGAGAAAAAGGAGCGTGGACACTGCAGGGAAAGGTGAGAGTGGTTTGGAGTGGCCATTTGTCAAGCGGCTGATCATTCATAAAAGCCTGAGTGTTTTAGGCATTTCATCACTTCTGGGGGCCATACAGCCTTGGGCTGCAAAGCTCCAGTCTTCAGTGTGTTCATACATCTTGCTCAGCCCATACCCAAAAGTGGAAAACCAAAATGAAGGAGATGCAAACCTTTTGGCGACATAAACAAAACTGACTGTTTTGATGGAAGCTGTGTCATGTGCTCTGACAGAATATGATTTACAAAGTCATCTATCCTTTGAGAAAACACGCCGCTCCCCTCTCGCCTGTGCTCCCCCCCTCTCTTACTCCCCTCTCTTGCTCCCCCTCTCTCTCTTGCTCCTCTCTCGCCTGTGCTCCCCCTCTCTCTCGCTCCTCTCTCTTGCTCCTCTCTCTTGCTCCTCTCTGGCCTGTGCTCCCCCCTCTCTTGCTCCTCTCTCTTGCTCCCCCTCTCTCTTGCTCCCCTCTCGCCTGTGCTCCCCCCCTCTCTTACTCCCCTCTCTGGCCTGTGCTCCCCCTCTCCCTTGCTCCTCTCTCGCCTGTGCTCCCCCTCTCTCTCGCTCCTCTCTCTTGCTCCTCTCCCTTGCTCCTCTCTCGCCTGTGCTCCCCCTCTCTCTTGCTCCTCTCTGGCCTTTGCTCCCCCTCTCTCTCGCTCCTCTTCACGCCAAACCTCCCTCTTATTCCTGCCTTGACTGCCTCTGCCGAGGACCACTTCACAAATTACCACAAATTACACATTGCCCCCCCACCCCACCCCAACCCCCCAAAAAAGCGTTTCATCTCTGTGTAGATACAGCTAGTCATTTGCAACTGGCTTTGATTTCCAAAAGAGAAACACATGATACACAGAATGTACAAGAAAACAAATTCTCTCAAGTTCTCTGGTCTCTAAACATCATAGCCACATGGCCGGTTCTGTTTTGCATGGTATTGTGTTTTAGGGGATCAAATGTCTGATTCATGTATGATTACCACACCAGTTAGCAAAGCGCTGAAAGTGTCATTTTTCCTTAATAAAACAACTTGGAAGCTAATATTCACAGTCATGATTTGTTCATTTCTTGACCTCCTAGCAGTGAAACAGTAATTCTATACAGGGTGCTACCGTGGCACAGCTGAACTGAAGTTAATAGCTCTCAACATATAACATTATGTCCACACTGAACCAAGTGAACCTATTAATGTCACTGCAAACTATCCCACCTTCCATTTTTAAATTGGCGTCTCCAGAAAAGGGGCCTTGTTTGGGGAAAACTGTTAACTTCTAATTATGGCTTGCATTTGGCCCTGGGGTGAAACTCTATGGCTTTAACTGTAACATTTATGGGAGGCACAGCTATGACCTTGACTTACCCAGCCCCTGCCTAATGCAACTGGTCCGCTTTCTGTTTCCGAAAACCTCCCCTCTAAAAATAGCCAGCGGTCATTAACTCATATGTTCAACTTTTAGCGCAAACTAATTTATGCTATGCACTGTTGTAAATTCTATTCAACTCACTTCACTTTCCTGCCAATTATTTTTTTCTTGTCTGTCTGTGTACAGATGGTTTGAATCAGAGAGGAAAATAAAATAAGACACATTGGCTGAAGGTCTCCTGCGGTGATGGATTCATGTGAAAATCCACTTAGGTTTCTCCCAGCAGAGGTACACAGTGCCACAGCAGGAACTCCACAGCGAGTGTCTTCCTTTCTTTCCTCTTTTCTCCTGCGCCTTTATGCTCCTTTTTCAGGTTGAGCCCAGAGTCACTGTTGAACCTGAGGAGCCGTATTTCATGTTGACATTTTGAAGTCTCGGTTCCACTCTTTATTTCACACCATCACTAATTGTGAAACACCCCACTTTGAAGAGAAGGAAGTATTGCCAGCAATTCATTTAATAGTCACTTTAGAATCCTCTTCTTTTTTTTTTTGCAATCAAGCATAATTACCTTGAAAGGATAATTCTGAGAACTCTTCATTTTGGATGAGAAAAAATGCACACTCTTGGGCACACAGTGCCATGGACAGGAGAAAGATGATGCCAAAATTGGAGCATTATGATCGTTATTATCCCATTATGGCTCTCAGTTGTAATTGGGTCCTCTGTGCACTTTGGCCTGCAGGTCCAGAGGAAGCAGAGAGCAGAGAGCAGAGAGCAGCGAGTATCAGTGAGCGGGGGTGAAGATTGGTGGTCAGCCGAGGGCCTGTTGCTCGTGCACAGCTGCATGGGGCTGTTGAGCTAGGCAGGCTGATGTTTCACCCTCCCGCAGCGCCAGCAAAGTCCATCTGCTAGCTATCAGGACTAATTAAGTTTAGCATGTTCTCCTCCCCACCCCCACAGCCCTGCCTGCTTTCCCACGAAATCTTGGTAGCCAGACACCCAAACACGATTCTCACGTTGAGGATGATGATGATGATGATGATGATGATGATGATGAAAATGGCATTACTGATGGTAATTGTGAAAAAGGCATGTGTAACCTCCAGCTATTTCAAAACAAGCCGGTGCTCTCAATCCTCCTTTCACTTCGCACACACCAACCCAAAGTCCAGTGATTCATTACGGTGTTTAAATGTTTAATGCAGATGGGCTGAAGGCTCTCTCTCTCAGCTGGGACCTCTCATTAGTGGTCAGATGTGAGTTGGAGAAGCAGATGCCAGCTGACTTAAAGGGATTATTTCATATATTTCTTTGGTGACCCTTTCCTCTTTCCTTCAGCACTTCCATGCAGCCATGCTGCAGCAGCCCTGCTTATGCTGTCCTGGAACACAGAGCAAATCTGACGGTGTATTTTGACTCGTCTTCTCTTTCAACTTGATGTAAGATGCCAGTTAACACCGACCGAGTGTCACTGAGGTGTGTTAGCCACGGTAACCGTGCACTCAGAAAGGCAAATGACACGGCAAAGGTGCGAAGAGCGCTATTAAGGAGAGAGGGACTGATATATAGAGTGAGAAGTGTCATTTCAGACGTGCCAATGAGCTGTGTCATTGCAAATCAAATGGGCAATAACATGCTCCACGGGTTGGGGATACATCTAGTGACTTCAGCCAAGATTTGTTTGATGAAAATGGCAAAAAAAAAAAAGCCATTGTCACAAACTTTGAGAAATAATGTGAGCCGTCTATACTTTATTGTCTCTCAGCATTTCATTTTTGACGCCTCGCCAGTTTGTCAGATGGCGGTTGGGGGAGAGATTGAAGGCACAAATAATCAAGAATAAACAGAGAAAGTATTTGTTGTCCCCAGTAACTCACTCTCACACCATGTAGAGTTCTCGATTAGTGCTGAAGCCAGTGTCTTGTAATTCCAGAAAGCACCTCGCACTGCAGAATGCAAAAAATTGGCATCGACTTATCATATATATTATATGTTGGGTTTGACTGGCATACCAGGATGGCAGCTAGCGACGTGGAATGGCGCAAGGAAGAAAATCACTGGCTCTTAATCAATATCTTTTGACTTCTAAATAGATGATCAAAATATGCATCTCCTGTGATTGACACATCGGAGCATCAGTCAGAGAATGAAAAAGCAGCAGTGACAGAAACAGCGTCGGGTATTGAGCCGTCTTCTGGTCCTACCGCAGAAGACACTGCAGGATGGTTTGAGTCTGTTATGGCCTTGAGCAAAACACTTAACCTAAATTGCTTTTGGAAATGTCTCAGCATCAACATGCATCGGATTAGACCCACTCAAGGAAACTGCATTTACTATAGGACTACACAGAACATGCATACACACGCAATCACGCACAGCTGCGTGTCTTCATGTCAGATACACATGCGTGCAGTGAGCTCTCTGTGGGACGAGGCACCTTAAACCAAAACACCTACTGAAACACAATCACTCACCAGAGTCCACTGAGGAAAAGGAAGTTCTCCTAGGGAATGAGTTCACGGAGGACATGGCGAGGCACACAGTATTTTTCACAAGGTAGACGTATTGTACTAAAATATGCAGTAGCCAGATTTAATGCTCTCATTCTGCCTAAACCCTACATTTATGATGCAAATGTGGGGCACTCCTTGTATATTATCACTTCAGGCAATGACTCTGGCCTTCATTGCCATGAATTGCAACATTCTTTATTGGCGCTGAATTAACAATTCTCCCATCACTGTTGCTGGACCACTGACAAGATCAATGATCCTTCTGCTGTTAACCTGCTGTTAATATTTCATGACAGGGCTTCAGAGAGTGAAAGGAAGAACTCCAGAGCCTGCCTCACCTGCTCGTCATGAGAGAGAATAATTTAAATCCTCCTGGAGAAATGGAGAAGGGAAGAGGGAAGTGTATCCTTCGCATTTCTGTGTGAGTTTTCTTCAGTGTGGATGTATTGCCTGCTACGCCAAATGCCTTGCATCATGGCTCAAGTGCACAGACCTATTTAATTGTGTGCAAAGATGTGGAGAGGACCAATAGTTATGTGTGTTTCTTATGGCTTTCAGCCACAAACTGTGAAATTGTAAACGTTTCAGTATTTCTTTTTTCATTTCCAGAAATACAGTAAGAAATCATCCAATAATGATGAAATTTCTTTAACAAATTACAGTTGTGATACAACCATTGTCATAACCATGTCATGGAAAACACCGTAACCATAGTCATTAGTCATCATGACAGGCCATATCCAGTCTCATGACAGTGCCAAGTTACTACCATCAATAATAACCTTTCTTGGAATTTTGTTGAAAGCGGCCATTACAATTACTAACGGTCACATGACACTTTTATATCATCCACTGAGTGTTATGATTTATGACAAGATATGCTGTGTTTCATAATATGTTCATGTCATAGTTGTATCATTCTTATGATGGGGGGTTCAAGTAAGTGCTATCAAATGTTTGTCGGCATGCTGCATATAGCATCATCAGTCTGTTGCTAGTTGTAGTTTAATCACACACACTGTGTATCCCCAAAGTCATATTCGTCATCCACTTATTTAGTTTGGTTTCCTTTAGTATACTTTGGGGCCTCACTTATAACCCTGAGTCATGTACAGTAATCAGTGTTTTTCTACAGTAATCTGGTTGGAAAAACACACACATTTTCAAGGTGTACTCTGGTCCTTTCTGCCACTGGCCACCAACAATCCGCAGTGGAAATGTTTCCTAGGAGTGAATGAATGTTAATAGTGGACCTACATGGTGCCGTCAGTGATTTAGGAGTGAATGAATGTTAATAGTGGACCTACATGGTGTCGTCAGTGATTTAGGAGTGAATGAATGTTAATAGTGGACCTACATGGTGCCGTCAGTGATTTGGTGACAAGCTGATGCACACTCAGGGGTCTGTGCTCACCAAACAGGCTGAATTGGTCTCTGTGGGTGAGGATCCGAGCCACTCGTGGTGGCGAATGAGCCTGTGTCATTTGTTTTCGCCCATCTTCCCACGCCGGGGGGGGTATCATGCTCCGGAGTAATGCGGAGACACACGACGTCAAGGCGTTCCGTTTCAAAGGCAATATGCCCCAGAAAACTTCAGAGCCCAGCCTAATTGCTGCCAGCACTAAAGAGCAAAGTCATTTGTTTAGTAATATGGTAATTAGAGATGGTACACACAATCACTGAATTGAATTCAAACAGGCGTTTAATTAAGGAAAACACTCTGAGTGTTGAGAGGCTGTTCTGGAGAGCACACAGTCAAGATGTGAAGATGTAAGCTGTTGCTTACATGTTTTATGAAAGCTGTGTTATTTAACAGTAGGGAGGCATACATATTTCTCGCAAAATATATCAAACACCATACCATGTGTGGCATCCAACTATATAACAATAACTACACACATAATGTATTCCCTCAACTTCATTTGTGAAATGTTTCTCAGAGACATATATGTAGCAGACATGTAATATATACAGTACGTTTATCTATAATCGTACGTTTGAAACACATAAATGTTTCATAAATAACAAAGGGCTTGTTCTGAGTATTTGGGACTCATGGCTGGTTGTAATGTTCAAAAAGTCTTGCATTGTTATGCATTAAAGCATTTAGAAATGTCTGTCCATTACCCATTACCATATGGGGGGCAGTCTTAGCTTAAGGTGTATTTTATATGGGATATTTTTGTACGACATGTATGTAAATTATTATAATTCTCACTGTATAAGTACTGTATCATTCGTCCTAGGTATTATCCGTCATTAAAGATGTTGATAAGTGCTTTTATATACATTAAATGCATTACAATGTAATGCTTTGCACTTACAGTGCATTATATACTTAGGATATATGCAACCTTTTGTATGATATGTGTAAGAAACAGACAACTGGGATTAATATACCCAGCTGGATGTTGACAAAGTATGCAAAATGTCTGTTTTTGCATGCTTGGCTGATTCTTGTGTTATTTTTCAAGTCATGAGTGGCTGCATTGATTTTCATGGAGACTAATGGTTCTTTGAGCCAAATGTCCTTATAATCAGAAATGTATGAGAATCACATTGGAAATGTCAGTTCTGGAGAAATATAGCCTGTCCCATGGTTTGAAAAATGAATTCATAATGGCTGTAAACTCAATTTTCACCTTCATCTGTTTGTTGTTTTGCAGAAAGAAACACATTAATGTTGACTTGAGAATGGAAATACAACCTGTTACTAGGATGAAAGATGTGTTTGAATGCAATCTTTACAAAAGCCTCTGTGGACCTGTGCCTCAGTGCTATTCAAAATGATGAACTCTTCAAATATCAAACCAAACTGTGCAAAAGTTCAGATTAAAACCTTTATTTTTTTTTAAAGATCTGCCTGACAATTCCAGATAACAAAAGGTGCTTTTTTTTTTGTTTGTGTTCTTTTCATTGCAAACACACACACAAACACACACACACACAAAGTGGAAAATATTAGATGTTCACCAAGGAAGAAATGACCTGCTGCCCTGCCTCCCACTCACTCCCCTGACAACAATGCATTTATACCAGACAAATACAGACACAAGCACTCACAGACACACTATATGCAAACCAAAGTAACCATGCACACACACACACGCACGCACGCACGCACGCACGCACGCACGCACGCACGCACGCACGCACGCACGCACGCACGCACGCACGCACGCACGCACGCACGCACACACACACACACACACACAAACACTCTTGAGCAAACAAGAACACACACGTGCACAGAACTAATCCACAGATACGTTAACATGCTCAATAAGTCCCTGATGTGCATACACAAACACAATTGAGTGTATCACACAGAAACACACTTGGCAAAGAGCTCCCTAGTTTTGTTTGGTTTGGATTTAGATTAGATACGAATGTGTACATGAAAAAAAGAGATAAAGCATCAAGGGAGAAATCAAGAGGTGGACGGAGGAGCGGAGGAGAGGAGGAGAGGAGGAGAGGAGGAGAGTAATTTCAAGACAAAGAAAGAGTGTATGATGTCATCGTTACTATCTCCATGTTCATAATGTTCTCCACACTAATTACAATAGTTATGATAATGACATTAATTAAAAAAATGGCATGATGTAATTTGATAAAGTGATAGTACTACTAGTATATTATGGCTCTACAATGTCATGTTGTGTGTGTGTGGGCGTGTGGGTGTTACACACGCACACACACACACAAACACACACACACACACACACACACACACACACACACACACACACACACACGTGTGTAATTCAATTTTATTACTCTCTTGACTCCAATCACTGACCGCAGCACCCTCCATGTCCATGACACGACCTGTTGTGTTTGGAGTGGCCCTTGGCTGTTGTTGCAATGAAACATGCTCACCCCGAGCCGCCGTGAAGGCAGGGGCTTAGGGCCAGCGTCCAGTGGGGAGGGGGGACACAGCACAGCACAGCACCGCACAGCACCGCGATGCATCTTCCCTCGCTGGACAGCCCCTTATTTTGATGGATCTGATAGAGCGCAAGGGTTGTGCCATATAGAACCTTGTCAAATGGTCCGAGCAGGACCCCTGCGCGCAGCCCAATAGCTGTCTGTGGAGATGCCTGCTCAAAGTAGGACTGAGACTGTGATGCATCCCTCTGGAATGAGCCAGGCTGCTCCTATCCATTCAAAAGGACACTATGGCCATAGTATGAATGTATTACCAGCAGCAAATGAAATGTTTAGAAACGGATGACTAACTCTCCCAGCACTCACATAGACGGAGTACCATTAGCCAAAAGCAAAGACTGCGTATTTGTTCCTCGTGAACCTAAACAGTATTTTAAATCATTAATGTGCAGCTTTCATTGAGGCAAGCCTTGTTTTCACTGCTTTAATTTACCCATCTCTCTGTCTCAATTGGAGGAAAGCTCCACTGAGAATAACATGATTGGGACAAAAGTAAGAGAAATGACGATATCAAGTATAATAGGATTTACTGTTTGTAAACAGACATCATTGACAATCAATATCTATGACTATGAAAAGCAATCCCTTTTCTATTTCAAGACAGTTTGCCATGATGTAACATTGATTATGTGTCTGACGGCGAGTTCTGTGATTTCCAGCTCTCTCTTTTTTCATGGGAACCCACAGGAGGATCATTGGGCTGTAATCACTTCAGCTACTGAGTTGCAGTCAACCCTAACAGACTCTAACCCTATTTCCCCCGACTGTGCTGCTATTTACATTGCCTGTCTAATAACTTTGTTCTATCTCTTTTAGTGCGTGCCATGATATCGACATCCGTCCTCTGCTTTGAGAGAAGGCAGAGGTCTTCTGCGTGAAACATCATGAGGGGTGTGTGTTGGGACGGTTGGTGTGGAATGTCATCTTTGTCCCCTGCCAGCCAAGGACAAAGCCTGGAGGACGACCATCTCAGACAGACACACCAGACTAGGACTAGGAACCAGAGCCCCCAACACACTAGCCCCACGACCGAAATGACACCCTGATGGTGAGTTGCGATAGTACAAGACTTAATGACAGTTTGGCCGGTGGATATGTTGAGTTATACGGATGTCCCCCCAGCTGTTGGAGGCGATCTTATCAGTCTGATGGAGCAGCACCGCTGGCCATGACAGCCCCAGCCTGCTGCTCCGGGCTCCGGGCCCCCACAGGGGGAGGCTGTGTGCAGGTCCGCGCGCGTCGGCCGGGCCTGCCACCGCTTGTTGGCCCCATCGCTCATTTTTATAGATCAGGTGCATCCGAGCTCCATCTGGGTGGCTGACGGTGTGCCGCTTGATGAAGAGGAGAGAGAACACGAAAGCGGGAATAGCTTTCGATTTACGGCCGATTAGTGCCGGAGCAGCGGACAACAACAGAATCCAATCTCGGGGAAAAACTGCAGGGTTGCGGTGAAGGGGGAGGGGCCGCGGGGTTGGGCGGGTGTGGGGGCGCCCGGTGTCAGCCCATGGCTGGTGAACATGCCACCTCTTCCTCAGGCGTGGCCCACGCAGGCCTTGCGTGACACAGCCCATTATGTCTCCACAGCGCAGAACACCAACCAGCTGCCTTGGTGCAGCTTTACAGATGTTTTTTTTTCCTAGCTCACATGCATATGAGCAGGGAGTGTGGTTTACAGATGGGTTGGCAACTCAGGGTTGTGCTGCTTATGAGGTTAATGATATGAGGTATCCTGCCCCACGACCCCTTTTGACTTGAAAGGGAACTTGCAGGCCAGTTCTGTTCATCATTTCTCAAAAAGAAAAAAAAAAATCAGGTTTAGTGTGGTTCAACTAAGCAGCTGAAAATGCTCCGAGCCCTCAAAATGGCACTCCTCACTGACGAGGAGAGTCCCAGATTCAACTGGTCTTTGCCTCTCCCTGTTGGCCACAGGAATATATTACACCCTCACAGAGGGAGTCCAACCCTCGCCATTGTTTTCGAGATTTTGCTGTTGGGGAACCAAACCTTCTGGCCATAAAGGCTTGCTTCCACTTTTTTACCTCACATTGTAACTTATATTTTTCAGCCACATAAGCCTAACTGATGCATGTGATGTGGTGGTGAATGTTCTCCTTTTCAAATATGAAAGAGACACTAAGGAATGTACACTCCAGACTAGTCTCCACACAAAGGCGATGTCATTCGTCTCCTTTTCTTTGTTGCCTGCCGTGCCTCCATTGTCTCTTTCTTTTTTGTTGAGATAAGACATCTTGCGGAACTGTCCGGAAGATTTACAAGGCTGAAGTTTGGAGTCAGTATCTCCCTGTGGGCCTTTTATGGCGTGTGATTAAATTGTTCACTGAGCAACTCTTAGCTAGCACTCCATAACGTATACGGCGGAGGCACAAGACGTATGGACCTGGGAGCCTTTGAAAGACTGCAGCCATCTCTCTCTCAGCCATCTTATCAGTGCAGCCTGTGATTCATTTGCTTTGCAGAGCACAAAGAATCCCGGCGACACTCTGAGCACCGTCTCTCCAGTCGCTCAGACCATTCTTCCTTATATGAGGCGTGAGGCGGCCCTCTCCTTTTTGTTGACATGAGCCGCAGTAGTTAAAGATTAAACATGCTGATTTATGGCTGCCTCCGAGCAGTCTGTGTTCTCCTAAGGATTATTGGTTCACTAGCTTTTGTCGCCGGCGCCCCCGTTCACCTTAAACTTTTGGCCTCCATTACGGAGATACGGTGTAAACTCTCTTAAAACCCTCCCTGGTGTGTCAAAGGGAATGAAGTGAGAGGTAGACCAGGAGCATGGCTGCTCGGCAACATATGGCAAGATCATTTCCTCTCGCTCTGAGAGCCGGCGGAGCCTGTGGCTAAGTGGCCTGCTTCCCCAAGCAGCCTAATGTGCCTGTGCGTGTGTGTGTGTGTGTGTGTGTGTGTGTGTGTGAGACAGAGAAAGACTTTGTGTATGTCTCTGTGTGTCTGTGTGTGCGCGAGCACATGACAGAAAAGGTTTGCATGTGTGTTTGTGTGTGTGTGTTTGTAACACGGCAGCAAAAAGTGCTCTCTGTCATAAATAGCCACGGCTAGCATGTGAGTGTGAGGCTGGGGGGCCCAGCGGGGAGGGATGTGTGTGTGTGTGTGTGTGTGTGTGTGTGTGTGTGTGTGTGTGTGTGTGTGTGTGTGTGTGTGTGTGTGTGTGTGTGTGTGTGTGTGTGTGTGACCTGCGGGAAGTGTTGTGATTCACCAGGAGGGCACGGGGATGTGTGAGGTCGCTCAGTGCAGCAGGACTGTGGCTCGTAGCCCTTCCCGGGTCACACAGGGCTACTGGCAGACGAACGCGGCGGGAGGTTGAGGACAGCACAGTGCCTGCGAACCAAAAGAGATTGGTCTGGCAAGAGACATGGCAACCTAAAGCCAACGGTCCCTCACAGGGATCTCCTATGTGTGTTGATTAACGGAGATTTGTGGTTCTCTTGCACCCGCTAAAATATCAACACCACAGATTTAGCTTAAGTGGGTTTTTACGTCTCATAAAAACTGTTAAAGCTGTGATCTCACTTTGGTTGTTGTTTGTCTGGGTGATTTGAACATTTCAATCCTAGATGTAGAGCTCCACCTGCTGTTTCTTTCATGACACTACACATATCCAGCCAGAGGGAAAGGGTTAGGCTGCCTAATTACTATCACCAGAGTAATAGCTTGTAAATCCAACAACTGAGTGCACAATTGCTATTTTATTGCAAATTTTTCAATGGTGACTGTAAACCTTACTCAATATTACAATATTAAAACTACATTTGAATGTGATATAAAGTAAAACTCGCAATATTCCTAAATGTCTGTTTTTTTATGCCTGGCTTTGCAGAAACCGTGTGACAAGCGAAAGCCCCAGCTCACACTGCGATGATGGACTGTGTGCTTGACCCCGATGTTAGCACTGCCCCGAGCGGGACAGGGGATCTGACTCGCAGCACACAGCAGAACTGTTTTAAGACTCACATCATCTCCTGTGGATGTACACGGGCACAGACACAAAGCTGGATTTAATGGCCCATCTGCAGACATCAGCACTCCATCAGGACCCCAGCTTTCCAGTGTCTGTCCAGCTAACAACATGGGGAAAGTCAGACAGCCAGGAATCAGGAGGATTATATCTGATGCAGTGACCATATTGGCTGAGTAATGATGCACTGATATTAAAGGTTGTGCAGAATAGATGTGGTCCTGCAAGTATTGTACTGCAAGGATCATTACTCACTATACCAGTAAAAGAAATGTACTAGCACTGTTCTATGTCTATTTTACCCCCAATCGATATATAGTTGACAAATAATTGGGATTTCTACTTTTGTGCCTGATGATGCTAAATAACTAAGGCAGATTAGTGAGTTAGGGGATTAGCATGGAAAAGATTGTCTATGCAAATAAGTCATCTGAGGATCCACCTTTCTTGGCATGTTTGCCAGAAACTAAATGTCCACAGAATGCCAGTCCACATTATCAGGCAGAGAGCCTTTGAAAGTCCATATCCAAGCTCTCCGGCTTTGCCAAGCTGTGAGACACCCGGGCCTATGACTGAGCAGTTTTATCACCAGCACAGATGTCCCTGCTGCTCCTGCTCCTGCCCTCTCCCCAGTGGCTCTGTCACAGATAACAGCGTTGGGAGGGAGTTGATAAGTCCAGCCACAGCTCAGCAGCACCCTTCACTCATATGCCACAAAACAGCCCTCTTTGCACCAGATCATCTCCCAGTCTGCCTATTAGTGGTGTTACAAAAACAGCACAGACCCAGTGGTAAATCTAGGCGGGGCAGTAGTGCTTCAATGAGCCCAGTGTTGCACACCACCCCGGCCCCCTCCCCCCAACAGCACCACCCTCCACACACACACACACACACACACACACACACACACACACACACACACACAAACACACACACACATACACACACACACACACACACACACACACACACACACACACACACACACACACACACACACACACACACACACACACACACACACACTGAGGGGCCACACAAAATATGTTCGCCTACAGGATCAAGTTCAGCTCCAACCGTCACTGCAAACAGTACAATGACACCGGGCACGAGTGGAGTAGCCTAGCCCAGTGTTACGTGTGATGAGATTCCGAGCACAAAGGGATTGGCCAGAGGTGCTTTGTGTTAGATGAAGCCAGTGATAGCCTGTTATTGCTTCTATGGCAGTGGGTTCCAGGCCGTCACTGTTTTCAGATCAGCCGGAGGAGACACAAATCGAAGGAGCACAGGAGCAGATGCCCCACAGATAAGACGCTATGATCAAGACAAGGCTGGCAGTCTTTAAATTCCCCTAGGCGCTCAGACCTCACCCCTGCTGCTGTGAGTCTGTCATGGCGGTGAATCAAGGATGAGTTTCAAAGCCCAACATTCATGTGTCCTTACAAATCAATGCACTGACAACTACATCATTCCTACTAATGCAACATTTATAATACTGGCTGGTGAGCAGAGTTGGATGTTTTAGCTCTAAAAACATTTAAGCAGTGTATTTTGACATTTGACATTGCCTAGCTGTGGAGATGTTGTTGTCTGTCTTGCCCTGCCAAGTGGATAATGATTTCAAGGTCATAAGAGGCCGCTGGGTCAGGCGAGGCTGCTTGGCAGAGCTCAAGCTGTGGGAAAATTCATGTCAAAACAGAGATGTTCTTTCCAGACTAGTGACTGTGAGGTTACCACGTATGTTCTCTTCAGAGCATAAGCTGTGACTGACATCTTGTGGTCGATCTCGCTCTTACGCACCGCTAGATGTTTGCGTTTTGTAAACAAACTGCACAGGGAAGGTCCACTAGCTGGGTTTATTATAGCGATGTCAAAGATCTTGTGAGTATGCATTTTCCACTATATGTCCTCCACAGAGTCATATGTTGAAGGACACGCGTGACTCCTTGGGGCAGGGCTGGACTTGGCGCTGAGCTGTCCAGTGACGTGGACTAATCCACTCTGCCACGACCCCAGGGGAGCATCCCACGCAGGGGAGGAACAGAGGCATTCCCTGCCCACGTGATCACGAGCGAGAAACCACCCTCCGCACACCCAGCGGGGTGTCAGATGACTGACCACTCATCTTACCATGGCAACCTAGTGACCAGCTGAAGATAGGCAAGGATTAGACTATCGGTGGAGATTCTGTTGCCACATGGCATCAGGCCAAGCCCTTGATCTCCCCACTTAGGTGCTACCTCAGGAATGTGTGCTATCTCTCTCTCTCTCTCTCTCTCTCTCTCATGCTCTCTCTCTCACACACACACACACGCCATCTGTTCATATCCATGGAGATTCACTACACAGGAGCTCGATTTAGCCCCACAAACAGACTGGAGAGAAGCTGGGGGATTATCCTGCCAACATGTCTATCCTTCAATGGAGAGTAACCTTTAATTCAAAGACAACACAACAAATACATCCTAATAGAGCCAAACCAAGGGATGAATAATGAATAATAATTCAAACTTCTGTTTCCATTCAGACTCTAACACAATTAAATAGGTAAATGGCGAAAATCTCAAGGTCAATTAACTGCATGCATGTATGTCTGTATGTATTTTCTTGTATGTATGTATGTATTTGCATGCATGTATGTATGTACGCACACACGTACGCACGCACGTACGTACACATATGTATGTATGTACGTACGTACGTACGTATGTATGTATGTATGTATGTACAGTATGTATGTATGTATGTACGTATGTATGTATGTAAGTATGTATGTATGTATGTATGTATGTATGTATGTATGTATGTATGTATGTATGCATGTATGAATGCATGCATGTATGTATGTATGTACAGTATGTATGTACGTATGTATGCATGTATGCATGCATGTATGTATGTATGTACAGTATGTATGTATGTATGTATTTGCATGTACTGTACGTATGCATGTATGTATGCATGTACTGTACGTATGCATGTATGTATGTATGTATGTATGTATGTATGTATGTATGTATGTATGTATGTATGTATGTATGTATGTACGTACGTATGTATGTATGAATGCATGCATGTATGTATGTATGTATGTATGTATGTATGAATGCATGCATGTATGTATGTATGTACAGTATGTATGTACGTATGTACGTATGTATGCATGTACGTATGTATGTATGTATGTATGTATGTATGTATGTATGAATGCATGCATGTATGTATGTATGTACAGTATGTATGTACGTATGTATGTATGTATGTATGTATGTATGTATGTATGCATGTACGTATGTATGTATGTATGTATGTATGTATGTATGTATGTATGTATGTATGTATGTATGTATGTATGAATGCATGCATGTATGTATGTATGTACAGTATGTATGTACGTATGTATGCATGTATGTATGTATGTATGTACAGTATGTATGTATGTATGTATGTATGTATGTATGTATGTACAGTATGTATGTATGTATGTATGTATGTATGTATGTATGTATGTATGTATGTATGCATGTTTATGTGCTTCTCTACAGAATGCATTTGCATGTACAGAGGCCTCATCTCACTGGAAAACTTATCAGGGTGTCACTGTGACGGGACTGTGGAAGTGAGGAGTGGTGAGGTGACAGTGCATTTATCTCTCCCTCCCTCTCTGTGTCTCCTTGCAAGTGGAAAAGGCAAGAGCTTAATGGCCTGCAATATTCTTGTTCCTTTTCAAGTCTACCCTCCAGCTCAATATGGAAACAACACAAAAAGCAAGATTACTCTCATCTGTCAAATTAATTTCACTGGCAGGATGACCCACGGCTAATCAAATCTGATCTCGGCAAATAACCTAACAGCATAACATGCGGCGGCGGTAAGCTGGTCCTGTAGTCCTGTGTGCAGAGTAGCAGTAAATCCTTGAGATGAAAAACCATACAAAATGCCGTAAAGTTGCCACAAAAGCTTGGGACGAATGACTGCTATAAAATATACATTTCGTAAGCATGAGACAAACAGCTGTGTCCGAAAGGTATGATCGTGGCACATAAATGGAGAGCTGAAATAGCTAAAACCTCCTCATTGTCTGCCAGAGAGACAGCAATAGACTAATGTACTTGCTCAAGCACAGTAGGCAGGACTCACCGTGTCTCAGAGTAAACAAGAAACAGAGCGAGCATAAGAGTCCAGTGAAATGGATGTCATCAATCTTGTAGATGAAGCACAGACGAACCGGTCCCAGACAGCGTGAGCAGAATCAGACATGAAACCACAGAGCTGGAATAAAAACAAAGACGGTTCTAATCACAGTAAAGTATGGCCTGAAACGCAAATGAATAATGGTTGTGGCAGGTATGGGAAAAATGAACTCAATCACATTAATGAAAAATGAATCTAAAGACCTTTTGTAAATGCATGAAATGCAATCATATGTATTATATTCCATTTTGTGGGGGTATTTTGGGCTAGATTGTACCTGAGTACACAACCTACATGTATATATCAACTGCTAACCCTTAAACCTCATTAGAGAATCTCGGAGTAGGTAAGACTTTCTAATCTTGTTAAAGGTGCCCTCCATAAACGTAAGGTAAGTACAGTATAGTAAACATTTTGTTGTGTAGACATTCCCCGGCCTAGACCCTGATGATTCATTCTTGTGATAATGTTAACCTCATCTGATCTTTGACTGTGACAGCGCCTATTTTGTTATTCATCAGCTTTCTGTGAACTCACACATTACCATATCATGCTATCCCTGCACATCCCAGACACCCACTTAGAATTATAAATGTGCTGTTGAGAGGCCAGGAGAATTTCTAATGGCCTTTATACAGAGAGTAGTGTGTTAGAAGTGAATAACCCTTTCCATGCCTTCTTTCAGCCTGCCTGGAGATAGTTTATCATTTCTTTCAGGTTTTCAAGAGTCAACAGACCTATTAGTTACAGGTCAATCACCATAAGTCCATACATGACATGATGTTCTTGTTACTCTACAAACAGATCTGCAATACTGGAGTGAGCTCAAGGAAGTATTTCACTTTTCGACTTGGTTAATAAGGCAAATGAGGTATGATTGGTCTCATTTATAAAATAATCTATCAACCAATTATTATATAATGGGATCATGCATGATTTCATTTATCAACACTTCTATTTCTATTTTGTTTTTTCTTATCTAAAAGCCTCTTTAAAATAAACTTGACTTTACACTTTGTTGACTTCAAAAGAATAATTCTTTATAATCTACAACCATAATCCTTTTTTTTCATGCGACTTCAACAGAATAGGCCTAAACTGCAAAAGCACTTCAAGTCCCTCATAATTACCAGCCAGCATGAAGTAAACATAATAAATATCCATTCACTATATAATCTTTTGGTCTTGCTGTGGTTAAAGGACCCCCTCGAAAACGAGATGCTGCATCTTATCCTCCAAACAATACATTTCAAATGTGGAGTTGAAAGGAAATGCTAAACATTCATCAACCCTCTAAATGATTCCCATTTGTTTACATTTGGTTAGATGGTTCAAAACTTCGATATGGCTTGTTTTTATGAGATGATCTGGGAGAAACCATGCTCTTCTAAAACACACAAGTATTGTAGGTGACATTTTAATGAATTGGAGATGACAGCTCGTCTCTGAGTACCTTCTGCTGATAACAGACCAGGCCACATTGGTCACATGATCAGGGGCTTTCGGCAATCACATCACATCTGTCCACTGTCTGTGTCATGAGTGGCATCAGCTGCAGGTGATTCCCTAGAGGTTCTCTCTCTCTCTCTCTCTCTCTCTCTCTCTGTCTCTCTGTCTCTCTGTCTCTCCCTCTCTCTCTCAAACACACACACACACACACACACACACACACACACACACACACACACACACACACACACACACACACACACACACACACACACACACACACACACACACACACACACACACACACACACACAAACACAAACACAGAGTAAACAGCAAACCTAGGATTCTGCATTTCATTATTTTTGGAAACCTTAGCTTAAATTAACAGTTTGGATCATGCACAACATGACAGTTTAAAAATGATAAAGTATATATATAGTAGAGATTATGTTGCATGTAAATCATTGAATGGACATCAATGTAAATATCAAATACACTGATACAATGTACATATCAAACACCCTTTCAGAGTTTAACTCATCTTTGGATGTTTTTAAAGAAAATGTTTTAAGATTCTTGCTTGGGAGAGAGAGATACATGTATTGTTGGTTCTTACTGTCATTATGACATTAGAATTCATCAACCCACTGATGGTTCAGCTATTCACCCTCAACATTCCTTGTTATTTCCCTGTGGTTGCTTTAAATGTCATGTTCCATGCAATATGTTGGGTCACAATCCAGCTGAACACAAATCTGAGAAACATATGCCTGTAAAACAAAAAACAAATAATTCTGCATATTAAACTTAAAAAAATACATACATAAAAATGTCTCCATTCTTCTTTTTCTAGCTTTCAAGTGTTATTTCGTAATATGAAATGAATGCTTTACATTAAAATGAAATCGAAATACCTCTACCTAAAAACAAACTAACAATGACGCATTAATAAAATGCTCATTTGATACTGGGATGGTGATAATTGCCCTCCTTGCTTTTATATACAGAATAGCTAATACACAAGGGTCTGTCTAGATCAACATGAAGCCAGCAGTGATCCATGAAATGAGGAAATCGATAATGCATTCAGTTCTCCTCTTGCTACATGAGAACAGTGCTTCACAATGGCTCTAGCATGCCCATAAACCTGTATCAGTAGAAGTAGCTACAACTGTAAAGTTATCCCATGAAACTGTCCTTTTTCCTGCAATACATGCAAGGTCGTATCCATAAAGGCTCTTCCATCACAAGTGCAAGTATCACGTCAAGAATAAGGCATTTCTTTTTTTAATGATTCCTAACACCAGTGACTCATTTTGGCAAGCAATTCACTGCCATTATGAAATTAGAAGTAGCAGGAAAATGTTAGGTCCTGTGTTGGCTATAAAATCCTAAGTCCAGCCAGTCTCTGTAGTTGCTGCTTTTTGACAATAATGACAATGACAATAATGCTAAGAGAATCCATTCATGAAATAACTCCGGCAGTATGATCTCCTAGATCTATTATAAGTCATATATTGAGGCGAAAATGCATTTTTGGCTTGGTCTGTAATACATTTGTGCTGTTTTACTTGAGAACAGATCCTGGTCAAAGGGTGCATCTTAAATGCTCTTCTTCAATTTTCAAACTTCAGGCTTTCCTTACTGTCATTCACCAGTCAGTGTTTTAAAGGGGAGCCAACCTTTTATGACAAAACACACCGTTACCATTCTACCTGATAAAACAACCCAGTTTTGCCTACTTACAATGATTATCACAGTTTGTTTTGTCCATAGCCTTATAGGATTCAATTCCATATCTCATTTCCCCACATGATCTGGGATGGATGAATGGATGGATGGATATATATATATGGGATATATTCCTTTATTGTCAATTGTTATTATGCAACGAAATGTTTTAGCAATCCAGAATATTGCACTTGATTAATACATAGGATATTACACTTCAGAATATTGCAGATTTGTTGGGTTGCAGTGGCTCTGTGTATAGGCAGTGCAGTTAGGAATATATAAAAGTTGCAGTTAGAATGTAAACATCCGTATATATAAGTAACTGTAAGCACTGTGGTGCAGATAGTCACAGAGGTTCGTATTTGGGTTTGGAGGTCAGTTCTGGCTCTGGGGTAGAAGCTGTTCTTAAGTCTGTTAGTCCGTGCTATGATGGACCCGAGGGCAACTGGTCAAACAGATGATGTCCAGGGTGGGATGGGTCCCTCAGTATGTTTGCTGCAGAAATCTATTAGGAGTTCTTTGGCCTTTGAGGAGTTCAAGACAAAATTGTTCTCCGAACACCATGCTGGCAGTCTTTGCACTTCATCTCCTCCTGAACAAGACCAACCACAGTCATGTCAATGGTTGGAATGGGTGGGGGCACAGTCGTCTGTGTACAGGGCGTAGAGAAGGGGGCTCAACACACAGCCCTGTGGGGTGGAGGAGAGGTGGGGGCTAGTCTAACAGTCCGGGGGCAGTTAGTCAGAAAGTCCTTAATCCAGTGACACGTGTGTTGGGAAAGCCCTAGGTCAGTGAATTTAGTCCACCTGGGGTGACTGTGTTGGCAGAGCTGAAGTCTATGAAGAGCATCTTCACATACGTAGCTCCCCTGGTGTTCAAGGTGGGTGGTTCACAAGACGTATGTTATCTATGCATTTTAGTATCATCGAGGTGCATTTCAACAGAGGTGGCTTAAATTGACTCTTATAACTACAATTTATAAGTACAACATGTAAGGGAGTAAACATAGCGTGTTGCTACCTACCTCTGCATTTTAATTAGACATTTCAACTCAGTAGCATCCTGCTGCAGACATAATCTTCCTCTGTTGGGACGTACGATATCGGATTTTGCCAATATTCAAAATGCATATATTTTCAAACTCATTTTGGCCGATTGCCAATGTCGATACTGCTACACGTTTTCTTCCTTGAAGAACACTACGTCTCTCCTGTATGGCTTACCGTATATACAGCCATAAAACATTTCCTCCTATCCTATAACAAATCAGATAATCGTCTAAACGTTTAAAAGAAAAAAGAAAATCTCATCCTACTTAAACAGGTTTGTATGATGTTTCCCTGAGACCTTCTAGTAGTGCAACATTAGCAGAAATGTTCACATGTTTATCAGCACATCTGGTTGTAATATCGTACTGTAACGTAGCCAGCGGGTACTGTGCTGTGGAGTAAACTTCACTTTTCGACTCAGACGTGCAAGCCCATGACCGAGGCTGCGAGTTCGAGTCTGGTGCTGGACTGTGCTTGCCTGCTCATAGCAGGTTACACACCCTTATTTAGCCAACTTTGCCTAAATATCAGCCATTGGGTCACTCTTAGGCAGAGGTGTAAAAAGTACTGAAATGTTGTACTCAAGTAAAAGTATAATTACTTTGATGAAATTTTACTTAAGTACAAGTAAAATTACCCATCTAAAAATCTACTTGAGTAAAAGTAAAAAGTAGTTCATTTAAAATGTACTTAAGTAAAAGTTACTTTCAACAACTTCATGGGGGTCGCTCCTATATAGTGCAAAAAAGGACAAGGGGTCATAGATCCAATACAAAAATTAGTTATTTTTAATTAAAGGAGAATCTTAAAACATTAAACATGTCAAACATTAAACATTAAACATGTCAACACAACACTTAAGAACTTTTGGGAGGACATGTCAAGACATGAACCACATGACAGCTCAAATAAAAAGTTAAAATGCCGCTGCCCCACTGTATATTTAAACTTTGGTTACTTTACTTGTGTCCACCTTTTGAGAATTAGTCTACAAACTTCTTGTTGAGTTTGAGCAGCAGCTGATTTTCAAGGTGAGTAGAGTTCATCCGGGCTCGCTTTGCAGTGAACAGCAATGAGTCGCTCGCAGGCGGCCGAGGCAGGTAGGCCAGTATTGAGTTTCAGGGACAGTTTTTTGATATTCTGAAAGGAGTTCAGCAGATTCATATTGACTGAGACGCAGGCTAGGTACCCTTCTAACTCCCCTGTACCTGCTGACCTTCTGGACTTCATTGAGGAAAATAAATCATCTTCATCTGATGAATGTTGTCCAACTTGCTCCAGCCTCCTACATCCGGTCAAGGTGTTGTCTGACATAGACCTGTAGAATCACAAACAACATTTCTGACAATTAAGTATTGAGCTGCTATCAAGAGTGCATCATAACACAGAAATAGCTATAAATAGCTACTCTAGATGACAGACCTACAGTATGTATACAGAATTTTAGCATTCTTTTCTATTTCTACATGCATCACAATTCATAATCCTCAATTCTTGCTAACCGAGAGCCCTGCGCATGAACATGAAAGACGCGCACGTTGCAAAGCCACCACTTATCGTTATTAATATTTGACTAATCGTGATGAATTCTAGATAACGACATACACATTGACACTGACTTGTCCAACTGTCTGACAAAGATGGTGTGCGCATTCACATCGTTCCTGTTTCAGGGCATGGGAGGCAGCCAAATGATTAGCCTAATATCAGTTTATGTGGCGTATTTCATTGCTGATGACTGATCTGCAGTTTTTAACACAATATGAGAGACTGAACAAAATAATGCTATGACCTGAAACGAATGGAGGACGGGGATGGAATTATTATTAGTCTATTGGATGACGGCTGTTAACACAAGGGCTGTACACGAGTGTATAGCTAGCCTATCGTCGACGTTAGCATACTCAGGGCAGTTGCAAGTGCTAGCCAAAATTAGGCTATAGTGCCATGAAACGCATATTTTGCTTAATGGAGCAAAGCTAACTAAGCAACAAAAACGCTGTATGAACTACTAATGGAAAAGAACAAATACTGTACTTACCAACACATGCTTGAGCAGATTTGAAGATCAATTTTTATAAGCAGAAAGTTCTGTCTTGCGGGGCAGGCACAGCCTACACAGCATTATATAGCTGTTGCCTCTTTTACGTTGGAAGGCAAACTGCTTGCTGAGATGTGGCCACGAGTGTTCTTCATTTTCTTTAATTTCAACTGGTGGAAAGTTCGGTGCTTCAGCTTGTTGGTCATCCGTAGCTTGTTGGTAGTCCTCACTATCATCTTCCTCCCTCTATCTTCCGTGACTCGGCACCGGCGGCTTGCATTGACTCCATCATCCACTCTATGCAGCATCCACCACTGCAATGAGAATTGTCGTGCGCGATTCACGCCTTTTGGTTTCCTGCCTTGAACTATGTTTTTTTTTTACTCAGTAACGGATGTAATTTCCAATGTAGCGAAGTACAATACTTCAGTTAAAATCTACTTAAGTAAAAGTAAAATTACTGATTTGAATGAGTTTTACTGTCGCTTTGGTGGACAATAGAACAGTCCTCACACCATCCCCCGTAACACCACCCTCCACCCCCAGCCCATCAACTGCAGCCCCCCCACCTCAGCTAAGGCCAGCGCCTTCTCACAACTGCCCACCTCAGAGCCCCCTCCCTCCTCCCCCTCCACAGTGACGACTCTCTCCATCCTGGAGAGGGACGTCAACAGGCTATTCAAGAGACAGAACCCCCGCAAAGCAGCCGGGCCAGACTCTGTCTCTCCAACAATCCTGAAGCACTGTGCTGATCAGCTGTCTCCGGTGTTCACAGACATTTTTAACACCTCACTGGAGACATGCCACGTACCAGCCTGCTTCAAGACCTCCACCATCATCCCCGTCCCCAAAAAAGCTAAGATCACTGGACTCAATGATTACAGACCCATCGCCCTGACCTCTGTAGTGATGAAGGCATTTGAGCGCCTTGTGCTGCTTCACCTCAAAGCCATCACTGACCCTCTCCTGGACCCCCTGCAGTTTGCCTACAGAGCCAACAGGTCTGTAGACGATGCAGTAAACATGGCCCTTCACTTTATCCTCCAGCACCTGGACTCCGCAGGAACCTACGCCAGAATCCTGTTTGTGGACTTCAGCTCTGCCTTTAATACCATCATTCCTGCTCTGCTACAGGACAAGCTCTCCCAGCTGAGTGTGCCTGACTCCACCTGCAGGTGGATCACAGACTTCCTGTCTGACAGGAGGCAACACCTGAGGCTGGGGAAGTATGTCTCTGAGTCCAGAACCATAAGCACCGGCTCCCCTCAAGGCTGCGTTCTTTCCCCTCTACTCTTCTCCCTGTATACAAACAGCTGCACCTCCAGTCACCAGTCCGTCAAACTCCTCAAGTTCGCGGATGACACCACCCTCATTGGGCTTATCTCTGGTGGGGATGAGTCCGCTTACAGGTGGGAGATTGACCATCTGGTGACCTGGTGTGGCCAGAACAACCTGGAGCTAAATGCTCTGAAAACAGTGGAGATGGTTGTAGACTTTAGAAAGAACCCAGCCCCACCCACCCCCATCACCCTGAGAGACTCCCCAGTCGACACTGCAGAGTCCTTCCGCTTTCTGGGCACCATCATCTCCCAGGACCTCAAGTGGGAGCTGAACATCAGCTCCCTCACCAAAAGAGCTCAACAGAGGATGTACTTCCTGTGGCAGCTGAAGAAGTTCAACCTGCCAAAGGCAATGATGGTGCACTTCTACACCTGCATCATCGAGTCCATCCTCACCTCCTCCATCACCGTCTGGTACGCTGCTGCCACTGCCAATGACAAAGGCAGACTGCAGCGTATCATCCGTTCTGCCGAGAAGGTGATTGGCTGCAATCTTCTATCTCTTCAGGACTTGTTCGCCTCTAGGACCCTGAGGCGGGCAGGTAAGATTGTGGCCGATCCCTCCCACCCGGGTCACAAACTCTTTGAGGTTCTTCCCTCCGGCAGGAGGATGCGGTCCATCAGGACCAAAACCTCACGCCACAAAACCAGCTTCTTCCCGGCTGCAGTTGGCCTTATTAACAAGGCCCGGGACCCCCACCTGACCTGGACTCTTATCCCACCCCCACACCCTAAGTCTGTGTTACATTAACACACATTACATTACATTGCACATTGCTCATCCACATTGCACTCCTGTTTTGCTTTTTGCACTCTACTTTCCACTTTACTTTTTTTATATTCATTGTTTATATACTTGTATCGTATATATTGTGTTTTTTGGTTCTTATGTGTAGTACTTTTCTTATGTGTAGTACTTATTTGTGATTTTATGTTATGTGTAGTACTTATTGTGTTTCTATGTTTTTATGTTTTATGTTTACTGTATGCACCTTCACACCAGAAAAAATTCCAAGTAGGTGTAAACCTACTTGGCAATAAATCCCATTCTGATTCTGATTCTGATTCTGATTCTGATTTCAAAAACTACTTAAAAATTACAAAGTACACAAAAAAACTACTCAATTACAGTAACGTGAGTAAATGTAATTCGTTACTTTACACCTCTGCTCTTAGGTTACTCAAATAAAAAGACTTGATATAAGGGAGCCCTACAAAAAAACGAATTAAGAAAAGTCTTATAAATATCCAACTGTGACATCACACACAGTCTCTGTGTGTGAGGCTGGTTAATCACCACATAAGCCATACAACATTGTATGCTGAGTTCCCGCCATTCATGAAGTAACCTGGAAAAATATCCATTAAGTGTGGAACATGTACCATATTTCCAGCAGAATGCACCAAAATGATTTTTACAGGGGGTGTGGGGATTCCCTATGCGCCTTGTCAAATGTAGCTGCTGAGGAATATGGCTGCGACTACCTTCAACAATATAATGAGCATACACGTTGAAAGTCAAATTGAATCGTCACATGCATATTACATTGTTTTCATTTTAAACACAGACGAAAAAACACGACTATTCAAACCTAAAACCCCACGTATTTCAATGGTAAAGAAAGGCGTGTGTCCTCGTCACTGTGCTGCGCGCTCCACAAACATAGATGAGTGTCATGCGCATAGATTTAGAAACCCTAGATATGATGGAATCTGAGTAAACGTGACATTTTCAGCTTCTTTCCTTAATCACAAAATCGGTTGTTAAAATCGGATTTAAATAACATTATTTTAGCCAGGACTGTGATTATGAGCGGTGATATCGACACGATTCTTGCGCAAGTTAACGTTGCACAATCTATATGCACAGCTCTATGGCGTTGCAGTCGTGCCTAGGAACTTCATGAACGCGCCCGCTAGCGCCGCTGCGGAGAGATCCTGTCATTCACCAAATGATATAATCCGGGTGTCTGTGTTGACACCGAGTAGGAAGGGATATTTAAAAGCTTTATGTGGCAGACTGCATTCATTGCAGTTGAACAGATCTACAGTTCCTTCATGCCCATGTCAGGAAAAGAAAGCACATAGCTGACTGTTGCAGGGGAAAGCTAACCAGAAAAGACCGCCAGGACGGAGACAGACGGATGGGATTCCCAGTTGCTAGCTAGATGGAGAAACCGAGAGGGTGGAAGAGTGTTCGTGTTGTAAATAATTAAATATCCTTATACTGGTGAAGAAGGTAAAATGCATCTACATCAGGTGCTTACCGGAGCTGTTAATCCCGGGGACAGTTGTTATTCGGTCGGAAGCGTCAATGACATCCCTTTCACGGTAGGTATTTTATATGTTGACGTTCACCTGACATGGTTGGTTTACTAAGCTAGCGAGCTAGCTATCTGCACAAATAGAGATGGAAAGCTATCTTGGTGATTCTTCCATAAACGTAAAACGTAGTAGATAGGGTAAATATCTCATTTCAACGTTGGTTTAACGGCAAAGGAATGTTGCCTTAACGTTAGTTATCGGTGGCATAATTATTTTTATCGTCATTCATTCATTCATTCGTTCATTCAGGGTGACAGCTGTACAATTGTGGATGTAGGATGGCTAGCTAGCCATTTAACGATAGTGGATGCTCAAGGTTATTGAGCATTTTAGGGTAGCTAAATATTAGCTCACAAATATGTGTAGCAAAGTTGTATTAAGCTAAAAAGGATGCACTGGAAGCCAGATGACCTTATATGTGACGTAAAATAGAGAATTGTCTGATTTTATGGCATTACTTGCTCAGCAGGTCCTTCCACATAGCCTAGCTCCTAACATGAAGATGCTAATAATCTAACACATCCATCCCGAAACAAATTCTTTCGAATAGCATCGGTTGCAAGAAACAGCGCAGAGTTATTCTACAGCGAGGGCTGGAACTGACAAACTGACATTTGGTGCCTCTGCGCTTTATGGTTCATTTGAGTGGCTGTCATGACAGGCATCAGCTGTGCACACAGTGACGTCGAGGTCTGTGTAGTATGATGTATGGAGGTTTACGAATGGCTCTTTAACGTAGGTAGATCAATAGCAGTGATCTGGACTTAAATATTCTTCGCATGCATTGTACAGGCTAAAATGACGTATGGCACTAGATTGTTTTCAATGTTGGTGAATAGCTTTAATGAGTTGGCAATCATATCATCCCTATTCAGTGTATTGTGGTTGCCTGTCACGACTGACGAAATGTCCGTGTATTTGTTTTTTGTTCTTTTGGTCATCACTGGCTGAAAGATTCAATCGATAGGCTGAAGACAAGGACCTGTAGGTATTTCACAAAGAAGGAGTTATCTGGATTATTGAGCTGAGTGAAACCTTAAACGGCTGATGAAACCCATAGCATGTTTAAGGGTATAATGTGTATGCATATACATCCCCAAATGGTGTTGCAAGCGTTTTAAGTTTATTTTTTTCAGCAGCCCAGGCCTTTAATCAATCAAAAGATAAGATAAACTGACTACTATGATGTCAGTCTCACAGAAAGGAGGTGATGAGCAGGACATAATCAGGGGGATGGATGGGAGGGAGAAGTGGAGAGGTTTGTTGTCACATCTCTGGCTAGCACTTACTTAATTAGTAGGTCCTTCGTAGTGTAGCTTTTAAGTCTGTGTTCCAGAGTTCGGTGGTTTTCAGGTTATACTCAGCATAATAATCTGGCTAACTCTAACAGAAAATTGGCTTTGTGGAATACTACCATGCAGCTGGTGAGGCTGGCTCATATGAGTGGTGCTTGAGAGCATACAGTCTGCTCATACCGCTCATATGTGATGCCATGCAGGCTTATGTTGGCATGATGAGATTTGCCCAGATACCTTTATGAAATTCAGTGCAGCCCTGAGATGACATATTGCCATATCTGAAAAATCTCCATTTTTGATGGGTGCTGGGTAAAAGACAGATTATCATCACGGAAAGAAGGCAATAAATGAAAAGACTATTCTTGTCTGTGTTGTTGCTGCTACCTAGGACCTGAATAGAAAAAAAAAACATGAAACATGTGAAAAGTTAAATAAAAGGAATGGGTAATGTGCTACACTTGATTTCATAAAAGCATTTTGTAAGTCCTGGGTTGAAATACATTTGTACGTGCCCTCGCCGTGAACTACACTTCCAGTGTCTTCCGTCTAATAATGATTTAGCTAATGCTCATGGTGTTCATGAACGATGATGGACAGAGCTCCCAAAGCTCTCAAAGACCTTCAGATAGATTGACTTTTTCAAGGGAGATTATGTTGGAGAAAGCTCCTTTAGAGTGCTAGGCTGTGTGAACACAGGCGGCCGATGTGGAATTTCCAGGGTTGAGCCACAATCTGGAAAAGGGAACCTGAAAGACCCTGTCACCTTAAACAGCTGATGGAAACCACATGACTGTGACAACATCAGCACAAATAAGTCATTCCAATAGAAGAACACACCTCACCGAGGGAAGCTGTGGTTGTTTTTTTTTCTTCTACAGAGCACTATTTAGTATCCAACCCCTAGCTGAAATCATGCAAATTCAAGGTAGACTTTTTCCACAGTTTTATATCAACAGTCAGGCTGATCCTGCATCCATTCAAAATAGTGGGTATCCGTCTTGGCTAGATGTCTCCACCGTGTAGTCAGGAGTCAGCCTGGCACGAGGGACTAGATTTGGGCCGGCAAGCTTGTTTTGAAAGGTGTGTGTCTGTGTGTGTGTGTCTGTGTGTGTGTGTGTGTGTGTGTGTGTGTGTGTGTGTGTGTGTGTGTGTGTGTGTGTGTGTGTGTGTGTGTGTGTGTGTGTCTGTTCTTAGCACATAGAGCCATCACATAGGGAGTGCAGTGTCTCTGTCTGAACTGTCAGAGGAATTTTCTGCTGTGTTGTGTCAAAGTCACAAGCTGTCAAGGGAGGAAGAGTGTTTTTTTTTCTCCCCTTTTCCTTCCTTCTCTGTCTTTGTTTTCTCTGTCTGTTTATCAGTCTCTCTCTCTCTCTCTCTCTCTCTCTCTCTTACTCTCTCTTACTCTCAGTCTCTCTCAGATCTGGTGTTTCAAACGACAGCCTTGTGTATGTTTGAGTGTTTCATTGGTGTGTGTTGTGTATGCTTGAGTGTTTCATTGGTGTGTGTTGTGTATGTTTGAGTGTTTCATTGGTGTGTGTTGTGTATGGTACGTGATGAGGGACTGGACCCCAGTGAGGCCTGTCCTGAGCCATTAGACTCAAGCTGCTCCCCAAGGCTTCCTATACTCTGTCTGGCTCTCCTCGCTCTCCTCTCCTCACACACACACACACACACACACACACACACACACACACACACACACACACACACACACACACACACACACACACACACACACACACACACACACACACACACACACAAACATTAGGGTGTGTCCAGCATGGATCTATTACCAACCACAGGGCTTAGTCACTGTTTTTTTTCATATGTTTTATGTTAAGGAAATGAAATCAGGCAGTGTTGGCTCTTGAAGCTGCAGTTTCTTTGTGGTGCCTTAGCTGCTCTCTAGTCTCGACCATACATCCTCTAGTCAGTGTGAGATCTGATTTGCTAAGCATCCCATTCACAGTCACGGCCCTATGTGCTGGGGGGGGGGGGGGGGGGGGGGGGGATTTTTGAACATGCGGTGGTAGGACTGGAAAATATTTAGGCTACAAGATGACGTTAGTCACAGAAATGACTGACATTTGTGTGTGGTGCTATACTCGAGAGGGGTGTCCGTTTTCTTTCTTCTTTTCTTGTTCTTCTTCTCTGTGAAGTGCCAGCACACACATGTTGAGGGGAAATGTCTTATCACTCCAGTTTGACACGCTTCAAGCAAGAGGACTCTCAGAAGAGGCTGAGATTCTATTAACGAAAGAGCATGGAAGATGTCCAGATATGGCCTCACACAATGCAATTTCAATTCACCATTGAAGTAGCTTTCTGGGGTAGCCTGCAGAGACCTTTTCCTAATGGATCTGTGCGTCGTGCAGATAGTCAACACAGGCCTGCATAGTGGACCTAGCTACTGGCTGCTGAATGCAGAAAACGTTTGTCTTTTTTTTCTCCCCATCATCAAAGGCTGCCATAACAGCCATTAGGCCAATGTTACGGTACATTCAAGCGTAATTACACCCCTCTCAGGCTCATGGTGTATGGTAGATGATAAATCACTCTATTGAGTTTGATCGGCTCAATAACAGACGGCTGTAGATTCTGTAGCTCTCTCTACAGTGTGATCACACGCAGAATGGATCTCTCCAGACACGATTAGTTGCTTAGGGGGAGGTAAATCATTTGATGTCTCAGTCTCTGTGCCTTGTGTGAGAGAGCATTCGTTGTAAATGGAACCTGCACAAATAACATAGAATTACATTTTTTTTTTTTTTTGCCGCACCTTTTGTGCTTTATTGCACCGGCTGTTCCCCCAGCAAACCCCTCAGCGTGCGCAGCCTTGGCGTCTGCCTCCACGGGATGTCAGGGCTGCAGAGTTGGCACCGGGCCTCCAGCTGAGAGGCGAGCCGTTGTCGCCGTATTACGTTGCGCTCGATCAATGAGAGAGTGGCTTGTTCGGGCCGCTGCGTGGCAGAACGCCGGACACGGGATCGGAACGGTGAGCAGCCCGGCTGACAGGCAGGCCGAGCCGACAGACATGGGGCATGCGGCACAGTAACCGCAGAGGCAGCCTGATGATGGCTACTGCGTGCTGGGCTATGCTCCGACGTGTTAGAGGGCTACGGTAGCGCGGTGCCTGTGGTGCTGTGAGGAGGTCCCACTGTTAAGGGAGTGAGGTCTCGTCAAGGGAAGAGAAACCAAATGGTTCACAGCACTGTTTGTTGTGGAAGAAGTACGAGGCAGTGAGATGCTGTTTCAGCCCTGTATAGAGAGAGAGAGAGAGAGAGAGAGAGAGAGAAAGTGAGTGAGTGTGTCCTAACCTCTGCCCCACCCCCCTCCTGTGACGGCAGTCATTTACAGGGAGGTATTTTAAGCATGGCTAGCCTGTGCGTGACGGTGACCGCCTTTTAATTTCGTCTGTAATGTCTGCCACCAGTGCCGCAAAATCTCCACAAGCTCCATCACTCTGTCTAGCCTCTCCACCTGCAGCCTGCTGGACTCTCTGTAGTACAGACACCTTCTGCATTAAACACATGCAGAACCACACACACACACACACACACACACACACACACACACACACAGGTACGTATACAGCAAATGATTATGTGGAGCTTGATGACCCGGGCAAGCATGACTCTCTAGTTGGTCGGAGTGGTCATGATGTGTGATGAGTGAGTGTCTTGGCAGGGGAGAGAGCGTTTGTGTGTGTTTGTGGGCCGTGCTCCCCTCAGTCTTCTGTTCCCATAAATAAATCATGATGAGGATGGGAACAGTCACGATGTCCTGCAGCGCTGGAAAGAGAGGGAGAGAGGGAAAGAGAGAGACACAAAGGCAGACAGAGAGGGGGAGAGAGAGTGAGAGAGGAGAGTGAGAGAGGAGAGGGAGAGGGAGAGGGAGAGAGTGAGAGAGGAGAGAAGAGAGGACAGGGGTGGGCTGGGCTGGAGAGCCTGGGGGAGGGAACAACCAGAGGGAGGGGGAGGGAACAACAGGTGCTGTACTGGGCTCCGTCAGGAGTGATTAGCTGCTCTGACTCCCCCTCCCCCTCCCCCTCCCCCTCCCCCTGGGTTGGTAGCACAGGGCTGGAGGGCTTCCACTGCAGTGTCATGGTGCAGAGCCAGGTCCACCCGCACCCCTTCACCCCACAACCAAAAGCTTTTTGTGTGTGAGGTGAATGCACAAATGAGCACAAAGCTAAGCCAGCGTAACTGCCAGCCACAGCCGCGGGTAAAAGGACACCTGCACCACATCCAGAGCCCCTGGTGCTGGCCTGGCCATGCGTCATGTGTAGTGCCACAGTTCCCACACAAACACAAACTCAAACTCTGCCTGGTGGGGGTCGTGTGAGAGGAGGCGTGCGAGGCAGGAGTGGCAGCGTGCGTTTAGAATCTGTTCAAACTCGCTCCTGTTTGAGGGAGTGAGTGTGGGTGCGGTAGAAGTGTGTGGGTTTGTGTTTGTGTGTTTGTGTGGGTTCCTGTTTGAGGGAGTGTGGGTGCGGTAGAAGTGTGTGGGTTTGTGTTTGTGTGTGTTTGTGTGGGTTCCTGTTTGAGGGAGTGTGGGTGTGGTAGAAGTGTGTGGGTTTGTGTTTGTGTGTGTTTGTGTGGGTTCCTGTTTGAGGGAGTGTGGGTGCGGTAGAAGTGTGTGGGTTTGTGTTTGTGTGTGTTTGTGTGGGTTCCTGTTTGAGGGAGTGTGGGTGTGGTAGAAGTGTGTGGGTTTGTGTTTGTGTGTGTTTGTGTGGGTTCCTGTTTGAGGGAGTGTGGGTGCGGTAGAAGTGTGTGGGTTTGTGTTTGTGTGTGTTTGTGTGGGTTCCTGTTTGAGGGAGGGAGTGTGGGTGCGGTAGAAGTGTGTGGGTTTGTGTTTGTGTGTGTTTGTGTGGGCTCCTGTTTGAGGGAGGGAGTGTGGGTGCGGTAGAAGTGTGTGGGTTTGTGTTTGTGTGTTTGTGTGGGTTCCTGTTTGAGGGAGGGAGTGTGGGTGCGGTAGAAGTGTGTGGGTTTGTGTGTGTTTGTGTGGGTTCCTGTTTGAGGGAGTGTGGGTGCGGTAGAAGCAGTTCAGTGAGTGCTGTGGTGACATGCTGGGAAAAGACCTGGTGCAACAGGAGTGATGCAGAGACATTTGAGCCTGACTGTCTCACAGTCTGAGCTGCCTGCTCTGGCCCCTCCCTCCCTCTGCAGGTGGGGATTCCTGAGCTGTGCTGAACTCCCTCAAAATCCCATCCTGTTTATGTGATACTGAAAGCCCCTTTTCCCATCCTGTGGATTGTCGGCAGTTACACTACATAACGCATGAATGTTGCCTCATTGATGCAATGTGCATAGCCCTAAGATGAGTCTTGTATGCTTTTTGCAGGCCTATGGATCCGGCTGTGACATAGTCATCTTGGCCAGCGACTTTGAGTGTGTACAGATCATCCCTGGCGCTCAGAATGGAAACATCCAGGTGGGCTGTGTGGAGTGTTCCCATCAGCTGGGCAGGGTAAGTCACCATATGCTGCGTTCCTTTTTTCTCACGCCGAAAGATTCCCATGGTGCTGTCTGTTTTTACATGCTCCTGCTGTGTAGAGTCATGCAGTATATGGAACATGAAGGCTTGCAGGCTGCAGTGCAAAACATAGATCAAAAGGCCTGCTTTTCTTCAGGGGGTGACCGGTGACATCCTTCAGGATTTCATTCATTCTCTACTCTAATTTGTGTAATTGACATCACATTCAGGTTTCCACAGAAAAAGAAGAGATAGACTAGAAAGAGGGAGGGATGTACAACAGGAGGTGTCACAGCTGAACATCATCCAAGTCAGACTTCAGAAATCTTAAGCCAGCGCAGGTAGCACAAGACAGGGAGAACAGAACAGAACATGTCCTCTCCCATACTGAAGCATATACTAGAATGAATCAGTACCTACTCATTAACTCAGGATGGCTGTGTGTATTTGAAATGGATCAAGTTGAATGAAGTTAATCTGTGTTGCCCGGACAAAATAAAACAAACGTTACCGTGTGGTATGCTGTTTCTTGTGTAACATTCATAATGAATTTATTTGCATGCTCATGCATGTTACATTCTGGGAAATAGGGCGTCGTTGTGTTCTATTTCAAGCTACGTTGATGCAGCTCTTTCTTCCTCTGGGAGAGAAGTCAGCACCTGATCCTCTCCTCTCCATTCCCTCTCTCTTTGTCTCTCTCTCTCCCTCCCTGTCTCTCTCTCTCTCTGTGTCTCTCTCTCTCTGTCTCTGTCTCGCTCTCTCTCTCTCTTTCTCTTTGTCTCTCTCTCTCCCTCCCTCTCTTTCTCTCTCTCTGTGTCTCTCTCTCTCTGTCTCTCTCTCTCTGTCTCTGTCTCGCTCTCTCTCTCTCTTTCTCTTTGTCTCTCTCTCTTCTCTCTCTATCTCTCTCTCTTTTTCTCTCTCTTCTCTCCCTCTCTCTCTCCCCCTCTCTGTGTCTCTCTCTCTGTCTCGCTCTCTCTGTGTGTCTCTCTCCCTCTCTCTCTCTCTGTCTCTCTCTCTCTCTCTCTCTCTCTCTTCTCTCTGAAGAAGTAGGGTGGTGGCAGCTCCTTAAAAACACACACACTGACACTGGAAGACTGTGCTGTGTTGCCTGCCATGTTTCTCTCCTTCATTCCAAACGCCTCATGGGCCATATACAGCTCTGTACTGTGTTGCCATGTCAAGTTGTTTGATGAGAAGTACTTAAAAAGCTTATTTTCATTTAGATTGCAGCCTCCTATGGGAATACCGTGTGCATTTTTGAGCCAATAATCACAAACCCAAACAAACGGCATAAGGTACGTACTGCCCCGTCAGTCTGTTCATTATGAAATTCTGTCGTTAATTATTCCGGCTCCCCTACTAGGTTGTGAGACCGTCCAAGCTTGGTGTTTCTCTAAATAATTATCCCAGTCATTGAGAAAAGCTTAACTCCAAGTGCTTATCATTTTAAGCACTGTGAAGTACTCAAATTCCATATATTTTGCTTGTTTAATGGTCATAGGAGGGGCCACCGAGAAAGCTTTTATAGTTGCTGCATTCATAGTACAGGCTGGGCTAGCAATTACAGTTTCCTCCTATTAAGGTTTTGCACAAAGGCTTGTCTGTGGATTTTGGTGATCTACAGCAGTTATTTAAATGTGTGCCCAGACATTGCTGTCAGTAGTGTAATTAAAAGTGTTATTGACAGCTCAAGAATTATGTTGCAGTGTCTGTACGTGTAAACTTGATGCTGAATTTGTCCTCCACAGCAACTTAATTACCAATGGCAGAAAACCGGACAATTCTTCCTCAATGCTATGACCTACAATTTGGCATGGGATCCGCAAGGTAAAGGAATCTTTGGATCAATTTGGGTGGTTTTGTATTGACTGTTTTGAAGCCATCCCCCACTCAACAGATTTAAAACAAACAAACAGAAAAAAAACAGAAAGCTGAAGAGAAAAGTGTATGTGAGGAGAGAATGATCCCTAGATATTTCACTGCAAACTATACTATTCATCCTCCACAGCCTCTTGAGTGATGAGTGTAGGCAGATCCAAAGGCATGGGGATTTTGGAATCATGGTAGTAATGATGTTTGTCATGGACTCCTAATCACCCTCAGGAAGCTGTGGCCTACTGTTTGTGTTGGAGGCGGTGACTGTCGTGTTGTTGTGGGCCTACAGCCTGACGGTAACCTTTGGATACTCACAGGGCTACAAGGGAGAGAGTCCTAGGGAGAGCAGAGCAAATCAACTGTGACATTTTTATGCCTTGAAAACAGTGTTCCTTCGTTATCCTCTTAGCCTCTGCTCTCGATTAGTAGTTCCACAGGTAAAGTATAGCACTAACTGTCACAGACTCAGTAGTTCAATGCCACTGGCAGTGTTCCTACTATCTCCACTAATATTGGTGCCGTGGGGCCCAACTCAACACAGTACATTCTCCACCCCAGCTGCGGCAGATGTTCTGAAGGCCTGTGATGATGTGTGATGATGTGTGATGATGTGTGGTGATCCCCCTCCCCCTCCACCTCCTGCAGGGAACCGGATCCTGGCGGCCACAGAGAGGCTGCAGCTCTGGGCCCCTCCGTCCAGCGACACCCTGGTGGAGGAGGAGGACAGCCAGCTCGCCGACGACAAGCCCCACCTCATCCTCAACGACTGGAAGTGTGTGTGGCAGTGCAAGTGAGTGGCGCTGGAAGTGTGTGTGGCACTGCAAGTGAGTGGTGCTGGAAGTGTGTGTGGCAGTGCAAGTGAGTGGTGCTGGAAGTGTGTGTGTGGCACTGCAAGTGAGTGGTGCTGGAAGTGTGTGTGTGGCACTGCAAGTGAGTGGTGCTGGAAGTGTGTGTGGCAGTGCAAGTGAGTGGCGCTGGAAGTGTGTGTGTGGCACTGCAAGTGAGTGGCGCTGGAAGATGAGAAGACAGGGAGACAAGCAGAGGGGCTGGCGTGACATGCTTAACTCTGACAGGAGAGAAGGGATTTAGCAACCAGCTTGAGAATAAGTTGCCTTTGTAGATCAGACATTTAGGATTTTACATATATATTTTTTAAATCCCCGTATGATATGTGAGGGATTCCGTTGGATTTTTGCTGCAGTTGATTTGGCCTTTCTTTTTCATAGCCAGTGTTTGTGTTGACATAGCATGTTTAAATCGCTCAAAGAAAACACATTTCATGTCTGCCTCAGTAAAACCATCCACAGTGTAGAGAAGAGTCCCTTGAAAGAGAAAAGATCCAGTATACTAGAGAGGATAGATCCAGCACACTAGATGGATCCAGCACACTAGAGAGGATAGATCCAGTATACTGGAGAGGATAGATCCAGTATACTAGAGGGGATAGATCCAGTATACTAGAGAGGATAGATCCAGTGTACTAGATAGATCCAGTACACTAGAGAGGATAGATCCAGCACACTAGAGAGGATAGATCCAGTATACTAGAGAGGATAGATCCAGTATACTAGATAGATCCAGTATACTAGAGAGGATAGATCCAGCATACTAGAGAGGATAGATCCAGCACACTAGAGAGGATAGATCCAGTACACTAGAGAGGATAGATCCAGTATACTAGAGAGGATAGATCCAGTATACTAGAGAGGATAGATCCAGCACACTAGAGAGGATAGATCCAGTACACTAGAGAGGATAGATCCAGTATACTAGAGAGGATAGATCCAGTATACTAGAGAGGATAGATACAGTATACTAGATAGATCCAGCACACTAGAGAGGATAGATCCAGTATACTAGAGAGGATAGATCCAGTATACTAGAGAGGATAGATACAGTATACTAGATAGATCCAGTATACTAGAGAGGATAGATCCAGCGTACTGGAGAGACGTCGAGAAGATCCAGCACACTAGAGAGGATAGATCCAGTACACTAGAGAGGATAGATCCAGCACACTAGAGAGGATAGATCCAGCACACTAGAGAGGATAGATCCAGCACACTAGAGAGGATTGATCCAGTACACTAGAGAGGAAAGATCCAGTATACTAGATCCAGCATACTAGATCCAGTATACTAGAGGGGATAGATCCAGCGTACTGGAGAGACGTCGAGAAGATCCAGCACACTAGAGAGGATAGATCCAGTACACTAGAGAGGATAGATCCAGCACACTAGAGAGGATAGATCCAGTACACTAGAGAGGATAGATCCAGTACACTAGAGAGGATAGATCCAGCACACTAGAGAGGATAGATCCAGCACACTAGAGAGGATAGATCCAGTATACTAGAGAGACGTCGAGAAGATCCAGCACACTAGAGAGGATAGATCCAGTACACTAGAGAGGATAGATCCAGCACACTAGAGAGGATAGATCCAGCACACTAGAGAGGATAGATCCAGTACACTAGAGGGGATAGAGCCAGTATACTGGAGAGATAGATCCAGCACACTAGAGAGACGTCGAGCTGCTGCTGATGGTTGGTTTCGCACGTGGCGCTCCAGAGCAGAAGTGAAACCACATGAGGGTTGGCACGGGATGTTGTAATTGACAAAACCATAGACACCGAAAACATTCTGCTTCCACAATCACCTTGGGAGCTTCCTCTGAAACTACTTCTCAAAAGGCTGCATGGCCCAGTTGATCTCAAGCTCAGCCCGCAGTCTGAAAACAGCAAGTCAGTTTTGTATTCAGGAACTGCGAAAAACAGCCCAACTTTATCTGCAACATCCAGTTCCATGTTCATCTTTAATGTTCTTTACCCAGAGGGACGTTTCTGTAGCCCAGTGTTCAGCCTGTAGTGTCTCATCTGTTGTGTCTCTTGTTCTTTAGGACTGCCGCAGCTGTGCATATAACCAAATGGTCTCCTGATGGGGAGTATTTTGCCACTGCCGGGAAGGTACATGTACTTCATGAATAACTGTCAGCGTTTTACTTCTGCTTTTACCACTGGAAACTGAAATGGAAATATATCCTTTCTGTATTTTGTACTGTGTCTTCCATTACTCTTGAAAACGTATACTGCTAACGTAATCTGTTCGCTTCAACACTACATTGGTTCTATTTAGCTACCCTAGAATGAGTGCATTTTTGTGTTTCGTTTCATGTGTTCTGTCCTTTTGTAAAAGAAAATGCCTGTGGAAACCTTTAGCCTAACTTGGCCTCGCTGCTGTTTGTCTGCCCCAGGATGACTGTCTCCTGAAGGTGTGGTACCCCACCACCGGCTGGAAGTCAGCGGTGGTCCTCCCCGACCTGTCCGACAAGAGGGCCCCTACGGTCCACTTCTCCTTCGTCTACCTGGCTCACCCGCGCACCGTCACCGGCTTCTCCTGGAGGAAGACCAGCAAGTACATGCCCAAGTGAGTGAGGCGCCCGCCCGCCCGCCGTCTGATCAGACAGAGGAGTGGGGGAGAGGGGTATGGTGCTAGATAGCGCACACATGCCAAGAGATTGATTCCTAATGGATGCACATACTCGACTGAGGGTTGGAGAGCTAAATGTGTGCACAGTGCTGTATGGAAAAAGCCTTTTCTAAATGAGTGCATGTCGGTATTGATTCCTTAGTGCTTGCATTCAGGGAACAAAGATAGTCATTATTTCAACTGTGTGATTCACAGAGAGTCATTTTATATAGAATGTCAAACTGGAAGCAATAAGACATGCTGTCGTGACCGAATGAGTCCCTTTCACTGACAAAGAAATCCTGTGTGGTTGTTGAATCCTGTGTGTTTGCTGTGTGTGTTTGCTGTGTGTGTTTGCTGTGTGTGTGTGTGTGTGTGTGTGTGTGTTTGCTGTGTGTGTTTGCTGTGTGTGTGTGGTGTGTGTTTGTTGTGTGTTTTGTGTGTGTGTGTTTGTTGTGTGTTTGTTGTGTGTGTGTGTGGTGTGTGTTTGTTGTGTGTTTTGTGTGTGTGTGTTTGTTGTGTGTTTGTTGTGTGTTGTGTGTTTTTTGTGTGTGTGTGTGTGTGTGTGTGTGTCCTCAGGGGCTCTGTGTGTAACGTGCTGCTGACCTCCTGTGCGGATGGGATCTGCCGCGTGTGGTCGGAGACGCTGCTGCCGGAGGACAGCCTGCTGGGAGGGCAGATCTCTGAGAACAGCACCAGCGTCAGCAGCAGCCTGCCCAACCTGGGCGGCCAGAAGGACAAGATCCAGCATGCCCTGGAGGTGACAGCCACACTCTCACACTCTCACTCCACACCATCTCTTTCTCTCTCTCTCTCTCTCTCTCTCCATCTGTCTGTCTCTGTCTTTCTTTCTCTTGTTGTATCTCTTTGCCCATGTATAGATAGATAGTATGTCATGGCATTTACTTTCCTGTTAGTAAAGTAGCTTGTCCACAATGTTGTGCTTTACTCCGACTGAAACTAAAAACGGAGTTATTTGTGTTTTTATTATGTGGTTTGTTAATGGTCTGCAGCCTCCATCTAACAGAAGTATTGACTCATCACAGTCTCAGAATGGATCGTTTCTCTCTCTTGGCTTATATTTCTCTTTGATTGGATGTGTGATGGACTCATGTGCTGGTGTTGCTCTGCCCCCGCAGTCGATCCACCACCTGAAGCACCTGCGGCGTGGGCGCAGGAGATCCTCGGCCCTGGTGGCCCACACCGAGGTGCTGCCCAGCCAGATGGGCTCTCACGAGGCGCACCGGCACATCTCGCACCATGCCAACGCCCTCTGCCACTTCCACATCTCCGCCAGCATCAACCCAAACACGGGTAACACAACATCCACCAGCTGCTCAAAGCCTCTCGAGTTTGCTTTTCTTCCGCTTCTTCTGTTGAGTTTCAGTTTGTTTACTTTTTATTTTGATATGATCTGTAAATCACTTTGAACTATTCGCTTGATAAAATAAAATGACTGTTATTACTATGAGACGACTGAGGAAATATTCTCTTTGCTGCAGATTACTATGGCTGAGTTGTTTTTCCCTGAAGCCAATGTACTGTGGAAAAACAACAAATGTCAAAACAAGTTCACTCCTTTAAAGTGGTCTATAGTGGTCCATTCTCTCTGGTGCTTTCTTGTGCTGTTGTGACACTCATGAATGGCTGAACAGCTGATGGCTGCCCATAGTTCCATAAATAGCTGAAGTATTGATCTCCTAACTGCAGCACCGTTTACATCGATTCAAACTAAATGATTCAGCATTGTCTCATTGCAAATGCCTTTTGCACCCTTTTTTGGATGGTGAGCCACATGCTTTATTTTGTTGGTTAGTAATCAACTTGATATTGAGTTAAATTGATAGAATACTGCTATAATGATATCATTTTGCTTATACACTGGTCTCTTACTTGATATGGGAACTCTCAGCAACATATAGGCCAACTTAGTGTTAATGGCTGCCCATCAAGCAAGGCACTAGCAGTGAACGTCATCGTCCCGTGTTCCTCTGTTCCTCAGACATTCCACAAGCGCTGGCCGGCTCCCTGTTCTCCAATGACGATGCCAACGGTGGCTTTGTGGTCCACTGGCTGAACAACAAAGACCTGAGCTTCACCACCTCCATGGACCTGTTCATGCAGCAGCTCAGGAAGCTGTCTGAGCAGCAGCTGGAGCACGGCGCCGAGGAGATGGACCCCGAGGGCTCCCCCATGAAGTTCGACTTTGGTACATGAGACACAAGCCCACCAGACCACTTGTATATACATATGAACCGATTCATTAATGAGAGACCAGACACCATACAGAGATGAGACACTTCAGTTAGAATGGGCAGAGGCCTTATGTTACAGATGCAACCGTTTTTATTGACGCTTCAGAGCACCTGTACATACACATCATAAATAATTGAACAGAGACATTGCATAAGAACTTGAGCTCCACGGTTGAGGTTTTGTAACACTGTGCGAGGGGTGGCGATACGCTGTTGTGCAATTCTGACTTGTTGCCGTGTCGCGTTTCAGAGCCAGATGAGATGTCTGATAAGGCCTCGTCGGAGCACGAGGAGGGCGAGCAGGAGGGCAGCACCAAGGCCTCGTCGCCCGGCTCCAGCGGCAGCGTGCCCCTGCCCGCCATGCTGCTGGACCGGAAGATGGAGACCCTCACCCTGGAGTGGAACAAGAGCCCCGACATGCTCTTCACCATCCACCCGGTGGACGGCTCCTTCCTGGTGTGGCACGTCAAGTACCTGGACGAGTACATCCCGGGGATCTTCAGACAAGTCCAGGTGGGAGCAACATGACTGTTCTAGGCTTTGCCTGTCATGCCTATTGAGATGTTTCCCTGTGGCTCAACTGGTAGAGTGACTGGTAGCGAGGTGCTAGCGACACCGAGATCATGGGGTTGATTCCCACAGAGCGCACATTTTCATTTGGATAAAAGCGTCTGCTAATTGAGTGAATGTAAATGTGTCTTGAACAGTGAAAAGCAGGTAGATGAATGGTGGAAAACCAAAATGGGTGGTGAGCTATTACTGTCCACTCCTGTAATGTCTCTGTTCCACCACCAGGTGACATTTGCCTCCCGCATCCCCGTGGCTTTCCCGACCGGCGACGCCAACTCCCTGAGCAAGAACATCATGATGTACGCGTGCACGCCCTTCGACGTCGACAGCGCCGAGATGGAGCAGAAGCGCGCGGGCCAGAGCGTTCCCCGCAGCGCCTCGGCCTCCGCCAGTCTAGGCCCCTCCGCCATGGCCGGCTCGCCGGGCCTCACGCTGTCCATCATCGGCCCGGCCGTCATGATGGTCTCCAAGCACGTGGACGGCTCGCTCAACCAGTGGGCCGTCACCTTCGCCGAGAAGTCGGCCTTCGCCAGCGTGCTCACCGTCTCGCACAAGTTCCGCTACTGCGGCCACCGCTTCCACCTCAACGGCCTGGCGTGCCACACGGTGCTGCCGCTGCTGCTCACCTCCTCGCACCACAACGCGCTGCACACGCCGCCCTCCAGCGCGGCCAGCTGGGGGGGCGAGGACGACGAGGGCCGCGTGTCCGGAGGGGGAGGAGGGAGGCCCCTGAAGGGGTTCCCGCGGAAGCAGCTGCGCAACGCGGCCACGCGCGCCTTCCACGACCCCAACGCCATCTACAGCGAGCTGATCCTGTGGCGCGTGGACCACATCGGGCCTCTCTCCTGCACGGGCGGCGTGTCGGAGCTGGCGCGCATCAACTCGCTGCACACCTCCGCCTTCTCCAACGTGGCGTGGCTGCCCACGCTGGTGCCCAGCTCCGTGCTCGGTGAGACGCCTCTCCATCCTGCTTCACCCAACACCCTCACATCTTATTGCGCTTTCAGCAACTCTCTCTCTTCTCCGTTCTTCATTGTTGATACGAAGAAAGTAATCCTGAATGAATATCCTGCCCTTTTTTAACTGGTGTGCAGATTTTCTTCAGGCATCTTTCATTTAACGTCCCTTTGAAACCTTTCTTGCAGGTACTTACTGTAACTCGGCCAGTGCCTGCTTTGTGGCATCTGACGGCAAGAATCTGAGGCTGTACCAGGCGGTGGTGGACGCACGGAAGCTTCTGGATGAGCTGTCAGACCCCGAGACCTCTGTAAGTCCCGCTGACACTCTCGACAGCTTTAATTTCCTCATGCTGATATTGCTTCCATCGCCAAAGCAGGGGGAAAAAAAGAATGACTCTGTCCCTCTCTCCGCAGAAACTTGTTGGGGAAACGTTCAACATCGTCAGTCAGCAGTCCACTGCCCGGCCAGGCTGCATTATTGAACTGGACGCAATAACTAACCAGGTTAGGAACACAAGCCAGGCTGTCTCTCAAAACACATTACTGAAATGTATTTATTATTTATTTATTATTTATTTGTTATTTGCTAGATAATTATCCTCTGTTCTTTGCATGGGCTTCTGTGTGTTGCTGGTCATATTAAAGTCTGTGTGCTGTGTATTTATGTGGTCCAGTGAGCTGTCTGTGTATATTGCTGGTCATATTAAAGTCTGTGTGCTGTGTATTTCTGTGGTCCAGTGAGCTGTCTGTGTGTTGCTGGTCATATTAAAGTCTGTGTGCTGTGTATTTATGTGGTCCAGTGAGCTGTCTGTGTGTTGCTGGTCATATTAAAGTCTGTGTGCTGTGTATTTATGTGGTCCAGTGAGCTGTCTGTGTGTTGCTGGTCATATTAAAGTCTGTGTGCTGTGTATTTCTGTGGTCCAGTGAGCTGTCTGTGTGTTGCTGGTCATATCAAAGTCTGTGTGCTGTGTATTTCTGTGGTTCAGTAAGCTGTCTGTCTGTGTGAGTGCTGGTGGTGATGAGAGGTGAGCTGGGGTGAGAGTTCAGTGAGGGGTGAGAGTTCAGTGAGGGGTGAGAGTTCAGTGAGGGGTGTAATCATGTTCTGTCTCTCTGTTCCTCGCCTCCAGTGCGGCTCCAACACACAGCTACTCCACGTGTTTCAGGAGGACTTCATTTTGGGATACAAGCCTCACGAAGACAGCCCTGACTTAAACACTTTCCAATCCTCCGAAGGTAGCGCAAGGTTGATTCCGGTCATAAGATTTTAATTACATAGATATTGCCTCGATTCTTTTTTTTTAATTGAAGCTGAAATTTGATTTCCAGTCTCCTGGCTCTGTAATTGGAAAGTGAGTGTTAAAAAAAACACTGAATGCTTTGGTTATTGCTTTGTTACTCCCAGAATACCATGCTCCCCCATTCTCCGAGAAGTTCTTCCTGGTGGTGATCGAGAAGGACGACCAGGGCAACTCGTTTCTGAAAATGTGGCATCTGCATCTGAAGTCTGTGCAGGCTTGTGTGGGTGGGTAAATGCTGTTCATTTTTAAGGGACATGCAGTATTGACACAGCGAATATAGTCATTTGTTTATCAACTTCTAATTTGAATAAATGAGAAAGGGGTTACAAAAAACAAATGATGTTCTTCAGTCAGATGAACAGGGTGAAGAGTCAGACAGTGAGTGATCCCCAGCGTGTGTCTGCTCGCCTGAAAGTGTTCGTTAACACGACTCTTAAACCGTAAGCTAGGTGCTAATGAGTGCAAACGGATGTTTGAGTGTGTAAGTGGAGCTTCCTTGGAAACCTGAAAAACTCCACCTCAGAATAGACTGAGTTGTGAACTACTTTCTCACTGGAATGAAATCACTCAGCTTGTTCTTAACGTTCGACTTTTTTTCCATTTGGCCAACGCTTGCATTCTTATGTAAATGAGGCCTTTGGGGCTGTCCTGAATCACCCTGTCTGCCTCCTCACCTCTGCTCTGAGACTTAACAGATTCCAAGTATCTTCATCTGTTTTGTTGGTCTTTGAACTCTCATTAATATTCTGTGTGTGTGTGTGTGTGTGTGTGTGTGTGTGTGTTTGTGTTTCCTCAGACGAGCCTGTGATGCCGGACGTCTTCCAGAGCCAGCTGACCGTGCCACAGATGCAGGCCAATGCTGATTCGTCCCCGGAGACGTCCCCCGGCCAGAGCCCGCTGCCCCGCTCCCTGTCCTCGGCCAACCTGCAGTCGGCCAGCAAGCTCATCCTCAGCTCCCGCCTGGTCTACACCGGGCGCCTGGAGCTGCCCGCCGGCGTGGAGATTATCCGAGCCACGCCCTCCGCTGGTACGCTCACCCTCACCCCTCTTGCTGCTCCTGGGGGTGTAGTGGGGGACGGTTGAGAGACATGGGGTGTGGGGTCTCAAATGCACAGCTCATTGCCAAAGATTGGTTACAGTGTCGAGTTTCATCAGATGAAACGGAGTCTCCCGGGCAAGGGTCAGAGTGACCACTGGTGAACTCCCGCCAGAAACTCTGAATGGGGGCTTTTTGTATTTTAAGGGCTTTGTCCTTCTGTGTAATTCTGTCTGGTGCTGATCTTCTGTTGGAGAATGAAGTCCTCTTGAATTCTGTATCATTTCCAGGAGCATGTTTTATTTAAAAGGGGTGGGGATGAATTGTTACGTTCCAAGAATGCAAACCTGTGTCAGGGTTGGTTTGGCTGAGTCTGTCCTCTCTCCTGCAGGCCACCTCAGCTCCTCCTCCATCTACCCGGTGTGTCTGGCCCCCTACCTGATCGTCACCAACTGCTCCGACGGGCGCGTGCGCTTCTGGCGCTGCGGCGTGGACCTGGACCTGGACGGCGCCGGCAGCGACGCCGAGGCGCCCCGCTCCTACCGCTGGGAGCCCTGGAGCCTCCTGAACGAGGCGGAGGACAACAACAGCGCCGTGGTCATGCCGGGCCGGCCGGTGGCCGTCAGCTGCTCCTACACGGGCCGCCTGGCCGTCTCCTTCAAGCAGCCCAGCGGCGTGCCGCCCTCGCGCGACTTCTCCATGCACGTGTCCATCTACGAGTGCGAGTCCACCGGCGGCTCCGAGTGGGTGCTGGAGCAGACCATCCACCTGGAGGACGTGGCGCGGCCCGCCGAGGCGCTGGACCCGCGCGTGAGCGTGGACAGCAACCTGTTCATCTACAGCAAGTCGGACCTGTTCCTGCACAAGGACAGCCCCAACATCAAGCACTTCGTGCACCTGGACTGGCTCTCCAAGGAGGACGGCTCGCACATCCTGACGGTGGGCGTGGGCTCCAGCATCCTCATGTACGGCCGCATCTCGGGCATGGTGAACGAGCCGACCGGCAGCAAGGACGGCATGGCCGTCATCGCCCTGCCTCTAGGGGGAAGCATCAAGCAGGGCATCCGCTCGCGCTGGGTGCTGCTGCGCTCCGTGGACCTGGTCTCCTCCGTGGACGGCACGCCTTCGCTGCCCGTCTCGCTGTCGTGGGTGCGCGACGGCATCCTGGTGGTGGGCATGGACTGCGAGATGCACGTGTACGCCCAGTGGCGGCAGGACAAGAAGCCCGGCGAGTCCGAGAGCGACAGCCTCTGCTCTCCGGAGGACATCGCCGCAGGGGCCGGACGGGCGGTCTCCACGGCGACCGAGGGCCGCGCGCGCTCCAAGAGCGTGTTTGAGCAGAGCGCGGGCATGGACGACATATTCCGCGCCCCTGCGGTGCTCCAGGACGGGGGTCTGTTCGAGGCGGCGCACTCGCTGTCCCCGACGCTGCCCCAGTACCACCCCACACAGCTGCTGGAGCTCATGGACCTGGGCAAAGTGCGGCGCGCCAAAGCCATCCTCTCCCACCTGGTGAAGTGCATCGCTGGGGAGGTGGCCGTGGTGCGGGACGTGGAGGCGGGCGAGGGCGGGGGCAGGCGGCACCTGTCGCGCACCATCAGCGTCAGCGGCAGCACGGCCAAGGACACCATCGTGGCGGGGCGCGAGGGCGCGCGCGACTACACCGAGATCAACTCCATCCCGCCGCTGCCTCTCTACGCGCTCCTCTCGGCCGACCTGGACACCTCCTACAAGGCCGGGGAGGAGGCCAACAAGGGGGGCAAGGGATCCGAGAGGGAGGCGCAGAAGTCCAGCGAGGAGCAGTACGCCGATCTCTTCCAGGCGGCCGGCGTCTCCACCGACGACTATGTCAGCTTCGCCGCGGAGAAGCCGGAGAGGAAGTCACGCGTGATCAACCTGTCGCAGTACGGGCCCACGTACTTCGGGCCGGAGCATGCCCAGGTGCTGTCCAACCAGCTGATGCACTCCAGCCTGCCCGGCCTCACCCGCCTCGAGCAGATGTTCCTGGTGGCGCTGGCTGACACCGTGGCCACCACCAGCTCCGAGGTGGGCACCTCCGACACGAAGTACACAGGTGAGTGCCAACCAACATGGGCAGGTGTTTTACATGATCGCACCTCCGACACGAAGTACACAGGTGAGTGCCAACCAACATGGGCAGGTGTTTTACATGATCGCACCTCCGACACGAAGTACACAGGTGAGTGCCAACCAACATGGGCAGGTGTTTTACATGATCGCACCTCCGACACGAAGTACACAGGTGAGTGCCAACCAACATGGGCAGGTGTTTTACATGATCGCACCTCCGACACGAAGTACACAGGTGAGTGCCAACCAACATGGGCAGGTGTTTTACGTGATCGGCCCTCATGATCAAGCACTCAAATGCCGTAATCAAGACATTACCTACAACATACAGAGGGATGAGAAATGTAAAGAAGCTTACTGGGGGTTTTGTTTATCTAATGCTTTGTTTTAAGGGGCTATCTTAGTCAGTTAAACGGTATGTGTTGCAAATGTCTTAGTCAGTGTGTGTTGTGCTTTGCAAATGTCATTTTCAGTACTTATGGTTCAGAAGAAGAAGTAGCATGGCTGCTTGTTTGGTTTAATTCAAATAATGCACCATGTTTCCCCGCGTGATTAAAATATTTGGCGACACAGTGGTATCAGGACAGCAGTGTGATTGCATCGTCTGCCTTTACATGTTTGTCCTTTGTGTGTGTCACCTACATTTGCCATCAGATTTATTTAGTCTTTTACTCAGAAATCGAGATCAAACCTTGACAGAACGTTCCAGGTCCTTAAGTAAGCACTGATCGAGTTCAGGGTCATCCATTCTATTTGATTATTTGTGTGTTTGTGTGTAGTTACTGTATACAGTGTGCTATACAGTGGAGGTCTGTCCCTTAAAGGTAGGCTATTAGCAAGCTGTTCAAAGTCAGATGAGTCTGCGTATCTGTGCTTTTCAGAGCCAGTGTTTCTTTGGAGGCAAACTTACTAACTCCTCGTTAAGGCTTTAATTAGACCTGATTGCTTCAGAAGGCCCATATTTCTGCTGTCACGGACATCCCGGTGATCACGGTGATGCATTACGTGTTTCACCGCAGCCCATATTTTCACCACAGGGATAGAAAGTGACTAGCCTCTTCTACTAATGCACTGTTCAAGTGCTTCCTGGAGCATATGTGCCAAATTCATCGAAATGCTACTCGCCCCATTTGGTCACAAAAAGCACAGCAGCATGTTCCTGCGTAGGCTTATTCATCTAGAGAATGGAATAAATGTCTCAGGAAATGTCACTGCTGGCTTCTTTGTTGGTCTAAAGATGATTGAATAAACAATACGATTATACAACACATAATATGTAGCAGGCTTGCTTCCCAGGAAGAGGTTTTGCAGGGCTAATTTAGCATAGCATTAAACTTTTACCATCTCTATTTGTAATGTAAATAATAAAATCAGTGCGTTAGCTGAAGGCCATAATGACGTTGCTCTCCTCTACTCTGCTCTCACCTTTGTGCCACAGTGACTAGCTTTAGGATGATGACTTGACTGTGTTTAGCAGGGATGGGCTACTGCAGCTTTGGCTAGCCCCTCAGTGGTCTGTAGTGTTATGGTTGTGTTGGCCTTGATCGTTCAGCCGTGAGGGCTTTTTTCCCCCTCCTCAGGCCTCCAGTGTGGGCCCTAGGAGGAGAGGGTATTGTGTGTAATGGGGGCGCTCGTCTGGGCAGTGGGCTGTTGTGGGGGAGGTGAAGGCCACAGGAGCCTGCTGGGCCTGCGTTGCGTGACAGCAGAGGAAACATCCCAGGGGCTTGACTCTCCGCCGTGTGTCAGCCATGGTTGCACTCGCCGGGCAGAGCAGAGCAGAACAGAACAGAACGCGCAGTCCTGCTGATCTTTGTTTGGGTGCATGACCCACTGATGATATTATGCCTCATGGCTAGTGCGCCCAGAGTTACAGAAAATGCTTCTGGAAGGGTTAGGGTTGTACTATGGGCTCTTCCTTGTAGAGAGCAGTACAGACAGTGAGGAAGGCACAAGACAGTTATCATGTGCTTTATTTTGACGTCGCTTGTGTGTCTCTGCTTGTGTGTGTGTCTCTGCTCGTGTGTGTGTGTGTGTGTGTGTGTCTGCACGTGTGTGTGTGTGTGTATGTCTGCGTGTGTGTGTGTGTGTGTGTGTGTGTCTGCACGTGTGTGTGTGTGTGTGTGTGTGTGTGTGTGTGTGTTCTGCACCAGGTGGTGAGGCGTTGGATGAGTGTGGGCTGCGGTATCTTTTGGCCATGAGGCTTCATACCTGTCTGCTGACCTCCCTGCCTCCACTCTATCGGATGCAGCTGCAACACCAAGGTAGGGCAATGGCCTCCTCAGCAGGCACATTCACCACCTGTCCCAGATTAATACATTATTTACACGCACAATAGATCTCATGAACAGTACAGAATTTTTTTTTTTTTTTGTCTCAAACTATGATTTGACGGTATACCATGTGCAAACCTCCGCAGGCGTGTCCACCTGTCACTTTGCCTGGGCGTTCCACTCGGAGGCCGAGGAGGAGATGCTGAACATGATCCCGGCCATGCAGAGGGGCGACCCCCAGTGGTCGGAGCTCAGGGCCGTGGGCGTGGGCTGGTGGATCCGCAACATCAACACACTGCGCCGGATGGTGGAGAAGGTGAGACTCGACCCTCACTGGTCCCTCAGAGCTGCCCGTAACCACACCTTTCACCAGAGAATTGCAGGAGATATCAGTATACACTGTGCATATATACATATACATTATATACATTAATGTGCAAATACTGTGCATTATACACATAAATATGATGATCATTTTGTCTTAGCCAACTTAATCAAAATGCTTCAGGGCTAGAGGGGGGATGCCTTTGAACATTGAAGAGTGCTTGAATATTCCATAAGGCCTTTGAAACGGCACTGCAGTGCAGGTCTTCAGATGTCTTGTGTAATGAGCCTCACAGCATGAAACCTCCCATCTCACTATCTCCCCTCGCCTCGCCTGCCAGTGCACAGGGTTCACATCCATCCTTCAGTGCAGATAGGCAAGCCCAATAGCTTTTCCATTACGTCTATGAGGCTTGTTTATTGCCTCTCGTTCTCTAATGTCAGAGCGGGTGGTTGTTACTCACTCCTGTTTCCGATGTATTTCTCACTCTATGCTGTTTCATGCCGTATGCTATCTTTGTATGTAGGTGGGGAAAGCTGCATTCCAGAGGAACAACGATCCACTCGATGCTGCTCTTTTCTATCTTTGCATGAAGAAGAAAGCGGTTTTGTGGGGCCTGTTCAGGTAGGGCCAGTCCCCGTCCACTCTTGGATGAGTCAGTCAGGATGTCAGCACGGGGGGGTTGGGCTGAGTCTCACACTGTTGGGTGTTTACTTCTGCGTATCAGGTCTCAGCACGAGGAGAAGATGACCCAGTTCTTCAGTCACAACTTCAGCGAGGACCGCTGGCGCAAGGCAGCCCTGAAGAACGCCTTCTCCCTGCTGGGCAAGCAGCGCTTTGAGCAGGCGGCCGCCTTCTTCCTGCTCGCCGGCTCTCTGAAAGACGCCATCGAGGTGGGCCTCCACATCGCCTATCCAGCCCTGGGCCAGACATCTAATACTAAACATCGCCGTCCACTCCATGTTAGAAAAAAGAACAAACAATAATCCCCACCCTCCTCCACCCCATAACAATAGATCCCGGCTTAGGATATCTCATTTTGCTCCCCCTTGTATTTTGAATATTGAATCTCCTTAAGCACACCATCCGCATAGTAATACTGGTGCAAAATATGCTGTGGAAAAGGGAGCGTCAGGCTCAGCTGCGATGTAATTGTGTGGTTATAGTGATGGCGTTTGGCTGCAGCCCCCCGGCTCAGATTAAAGGCTCCCGTCATGGAAGAATACAATTACCAAATGTAATGCAGAGTTTAATAGGCCTTTAAGCAAATACACTGGAGTTGGAGAGCCCAATCATGCTATCTCAAAAAGGTACTCTGGAAATCATCCCCCATCCACACACACACACACACACACACACACACACACACACACACACATACACCCCACACACACACACACACACACACACCTCACACACACACCCACACACCCCTACACACACACACACACACACAAACCCACTATTCCATCCTCCAAATGGCTACAAATAGCGAGGACGCTACAGAGATGAGCAAGAAGCATAACAAGGTGTTCCACAGCTAGACCTTGCAAAGTCAGACACCAAAAATCCTTGAGAAACACATGTTGCAGAGAGAGAGAGACAGAGAAACATTAGAAATATAATAATTCTGTGCCAGTTAAATTTAGATCTCGAGTGACGTATTTAGCTTATCTGGGGCTGGACGGTCAGCCGTGTGCAGTCTAAACATACAGATAATGTAATCTCTGCCAGTGTGAAATGTGGAGTCTGCATTGCTGCCTGCAGAGTACGTCCAGCTGTCCGTAACCAGATGCCATTCAATTGAACTATCCCAATTTGTTTGTTCCAATCCCAATGATTAAGATTTTTTTAATTAGCTTGTTTATGTGGCTTCAAGGCTTTTGTTTGAGGGCATTTTGTGTTGTGAAGAGGCTTTTAGGAGCAAAGGGACTCATTTAATTTCATTTAAAAGAAGGAAAAAAAATGGCCTTTGTAGGCAGTCCTGCTCCCTGTTCTTGTGATTTCACTCCCTCCGTTGCCGTCCTGACATTTATTTCATTAATCCACCCTCAAGACTCTGTTGGCTGGAGGGAACATTGCCTGCATCCAGTGGCGGAACGTTCAGGTTCAGAGAGTGAATTTCCTGGACTTGTGTTTTGGTGTAAACCCTCTGGATTTGCTAATTAGTGCAGCTGCTGAACCAGAACTGATTTGGAAAATCTCGCTCAGAGCACAGATTTTGAGCAGCCCAAAATGTGTGGCAGGACTTCCCATTTCAGTTTGGCATTTCACATACTTGCTCACATGATGACGTGTGTGTGTGTGTGTGTGTGTGTGTGTGTGTGTGTGTGTGTGTGTGTGTGTGTGTGTGTCTGCGCGTGTGTGTGTGTCTGTCCATAGGTGTGCTTGGAGAAGATGGAGGACATCCAGCTGGCCATGATCGTGGCGCGGCTGTACGAGGCCGACTACGAGAGCTCGTCCACGTGCCAGGGCGTCCTGTACGAGAAGGTGCTGGGCTGCAAGCGCGACGGCTCGGGCTTCTCCTGCAGGAAGCTGCACCCGGACCCCTTCCTGCGCAGCATCGCGTTCTGGATCATGAAGGACTACACACGCGCCCTGGACACACTCCTGGAGCAGATCCCCAAGGAGGACGACGACGAAAACCCCGGTGAGCAGACCCATAACGTAACGTCTGGTCACTTACTGGGAGGCGTTAGCTGTAGCCACTATCTTTTTGGCCCCTCACACTCCCCCGTGTTGATGTGTGACTAGCTCAGTGATGAGCTCAGTGTGGATGAGCCTGTGGCGGGGGGCAGTGAAGCGCGTCACGGGTGGCTCAGGAGTCAAGGTTCGTTGAGCAGAGCGAAGGAAACCACAAAGCCACTCAGGTCTCATTAAATGAGTAAGCAGTAACAAACCTCTCCAATAACAAACGTGTGCTGGCGTTGGTTCATTAACGAATGATTCCACAAAGGATTTGATTAGTTTTGTTGTACCAGTATGAACCTTCTCTAGAGCCAAAACTGTCTTAAATTCTTACACTCTATATATACGTATATAGAGAAGGTTATATATATATATATATATACAGTATATATACCATTTTTAACCTTTCTAAAAGTGCTGTACTTCAGTGCTTGGATTCTGTGCCTTGTTTCAGTGATGTTTTTGTTTTGTGCAGAGGTCATGGTGAAGTCGTGCAACCCCGTGGTGTTCAGCTTCTACAACTACCTGCGCGCGCACCCACTCATCATCCGCCGGCACTACGCCACGCCCGAGGGCGCGCTGGCACCCGTGGGCCTGACGGCGGAGAAGAGCAGCGCCGACGAGATCAACCTGATCGAGCGCAAGCTCTTCTTCACCACCGCCAACGCCCACTTCAAGGTGGGCTGCCCCGTGCTGGCGCTGGAGGTGCTCTCCAAGATCCCCAAGGTCACCAGGAGGGCCGGCGGCTCCATGAGCAAGGGCTCGTCCGCGGCCAACGTCAACGCAGCCGCCCAGCCGCAGGAGAACGGCGGCCGCGCCGGGGACCTCGCCGGGGACCTCGCCGGGGACCTGGCCTGGGGCAATGCGACTGAGGCCTGGGGCTCGGGAACCCCGGCAGCCGACCCCTTTGGCATGCTGGACTGGAGCCAGCCGATGGTCAAGGCGGACGACGACGATCTGAAGCTGGACTGGGACGACAACAAGGGCGAGGGCGAGGACGATGAAGATGAAGACGACGACGACGACGGAGGCCTAACGATGAAGAAGCCCGAAGCGGCGGCAGAGGAAGAGAAGAAGGCGAGCAAGCCGTCCGGCGGCAGAGCCGGCAGCCTCCACCGCGAGGACTCGGCGGGCGAGGGCGAGGTGGACGTGATCGCCGAGCAGCTCAAGTTCCGCGCCTGCCTGAAGATCCTGATGACAGAGCTGCGCACGCTGGCCACGGGCTACGAGGTGGACGGCGGCAAACTGCGCTTCCAGCTCTACAACTGGCTGGAGAAGGAGATCGAGGCCATGCACCTCATCTGCAACTACAAGGCAGAGGGCCAGCAGGGCGGCGGCAGCAGCAGCGGTGGCACCGGCGGTGGCGGCACAGAGGCGGTGGAGAAGTGGGGCGAGGGCGGCCCCGAGGGCTCCCTGGACCTGGGCGATGACGCGGGTCCCTACGAGCGCCACCAGGTGGAGAGGAGGCGGCTGCAGGCCAAGCAGCATCACGCCGAGCGCCGGAAGGCCTGGCTGAGGAAGAACCAGGCGCTGCTGCGCATCTTCCTCAGCTACTGCAGCCTGCACGGGGCCAAGGGCGGCGGAGTGACCTCCGTCAGGATGGAGCTGCTCTTCCTGCTGCAGGAGTCCCAGCAGGTCAGGGAGGCCCCCCCCCCCCCACCACATCACACATCAACTCCTCACTGCCATCTTCCACATAGCCTGTACATAGCTGTTATAGCTTAACTGCACATGAGCGCTGTTGGTACTGTGAAAAACAAACAAAAAAGTTACCGAATAGAAAATGCAGAAAGTAATATACTATTGTATATCACACCAACACTGATTTCAATGACCCCAAGATTGACCCGAAGACTGTCTGTCATGTCTGTTACCAGAAGAAGTCTTGTGAAGTTCTCTAGAATCATAGCAGTGTAGCAATCATGTGTTGCTATTCAATGTGTGTGTGTGTGTGTGTGTGTGTATCTATGGGTGTGTGTGTGTGTGTGTGTGTGTGTGTGTGTGTGTGTGTGTGTCTGTGTCTGTGTCTGTGTCTGTGTGTGTGTGTGTGTGTGTGT